>NC_052107.1:3088050-3098246 GCF_012273895.1 Zerene cesonia
TATATATTTGTCTACCTTTACATTGCCCTTTCCAGACACCTACGTGAATATTAAAAGCATTCTATTACTTTGCACGTGCTTGATTAAACTATTCTACTAATAACTGCGTTCTGGCATTAATTGTTTTCGGTTATTTATTAGTTTAGTTTGTATAGAAATGATCTATAGAATTTGCTCCTCATTGTCTGCTGTTTCTTTTATTGAAGCTCTCAACAATAAGATAATTAAATTTATATTATGACCACATCACACATTTCTGAATTCTTTTCATGATTATTGAATGTTTATCGTATCTTCCTTACGTATCCAAGTTCTATACTATTTGTTATAATTTGTTACAGATATGTAGCAATTATGAGTCCGCTGCAGCCAAGGTTGGGTAAACGCGCAACACTCGGTATAGCAGCTGCCATTTGGGCTGGCAGCTGTATAATTAGCAGCCCGAACTTTCTGTATTATACAACCGAAACTGATCTATTACCAGACGGAAGCTTAAGGTAATTAAATATCCCGAATTACATTAAGCAAACATTTTCATTCATAATATAACCCTTTGACATGGCGTTTTGGTATCATTTGCGAAAACGGTTTTACTGTTTTTAAAATAGTTAAGTTGTTTTAGGATTTAGGTGAATGCGATCTTCTTCTTCTGTCAATTATATCAGTCGCATAAATGAGTGGTTACCAGAAGCATAAATAGATACGACATATTTTATTAAAAGCCTAATATTACTTACAAAATTTAAAGATTTGTTCAAATCCATATCTATAATCTCTGTCTATAATATTCTATGAACTCATGTTGTATGAACATATTATTTTTGGATAAAAAGCAGTCTGCAGACTCAAACTGCAGAAATATCATAATCGCATATTTCTTCTTATACCAGAATCAGTATCTGTAATATGTGGAACTAATAAAATGTAAATAAATGAATAATTAAATTTTCGCAATTATTTTAATAATTAATTGCGAAAATAAAATACGCTATCTTTAGATAGCGTATTTTTACATGACCTTAAATAAATTTCTAAAAGCCGATTCTAGAAAGGTTCTTGAAGCTACGTTCGTATAACAACAAGAAAAGCGATTTGATTCTCTCATATAACGTTGTTATATTTATAGACGGGTATGTTTCCCCGACTGGCCGGATGGAATCACTACGAGATCTCAATTAGAATATTTGTAAGTATAAACTTATTTAAAAATAAATACTTTCAAGTCAGACTTGTAAACTGTAGCAACTAAAACAATGAACATTGATTTAGAATTATCATTTCACTGTGGTACCCTTTTTTTTAACGAGGAGGAAATCTTCCAAAGATGCTCTAGCTTTGGGGGAAAAGTAGAGCATGTGGGATTTCTACCCACTAAAACCTCCTCGGCGGCCAAACTCAAAGCACAATAGCAGGGATCCTGGGATCTCCTATGGAACGCACCAGGATCTCACTGTGGTACCCTAACGTAAAGATAAAAAGTAAATAATCTTATTATATGAAATGCAAAGGTGAATGACCGACTGATCCAAACTACTTGACCGATCGGGCTGAAATTTGGCATACAGATAATATAACGTAGGCATCCGCTACGAAAGGATACTGATCAAGTCTGATCCCAAGAGTTAGAGTTTTTTACCGTGACTATTTACTCTGACCAGGCGAACTTGCGGTCCTGCAATAGTCAGTAAAAATATTTCAGTTAATGTATAAATCATTAATCGTACAAGATCAAATGAAATACCATGTTATAATACTTTATCGATAATCTTTGTAATTCTATTCTGAAAGCGTAATATAATCGTGGAATCTTTGTTACATAAAGATCATATAAAAGGTCTTTTATACATTTTATTCCCTTCCAGATAAATCCAATTCATATCTCAATGCTTACTTGTAACAGGATTTTATTAACGTTTTCGAAGGCACTATTATTGTATTATTACTAGCAAACCCGGCAAAAGCTGTTCTGCCTTACTCGTATAATTCAGACCTACCCGATGTGTATACAAAATTTCATAAGAATCGGTTCATCCGTTCGTAGAATTATGGGAACGAATATTATGACACAAGATTTTTTATTATTAGATTTCAACGTTTATAACGAAAAAAAACCTAAAATATTCAATTAGCTACCTCATGTATAGAAATGTGTCTCAGTCTTTCATGCGACTTATTTTTAATGTACGCTTTTACGGCTTTCAGGTACAATGTAATATTTATGCTATTGACCTATTTCCTACCAATAATGTCAATGAGTTACACATACGCGAAGGTAGGAATCGAGTTATGGGGTTCAAAGTCCATCGGAGAATGCACGCAGCGACAGTTGGATAACGTTAAAAGCAAACGAAGGGTAATTTACAAAGGAATTAACTCCTAATGCACTTTTATCCCGACATAGATTATTTATGAGGGACAGGATATATTTTTTAATACTCCTTGTTTTTCCTCATTTCAAAGAATAAATTCATAGGTATTAACTTTTAAAATCTGTGTATAATGACATTTAGATCTTGATCTGATATATGTATAATTTGACATTCACTTTTTGATAATGTTTAACACATACATACAATGTATACAGAACCGCAATGATTTCACTAACGTCGACTACACTCGTAAGTTGTGAAAATCTCTGTGAAGAGTCAATCATATTGGCCACAATACAAAACGGACGACAAAATTGGTCGCTGTACCATCTTAATTCGACTTGAAAGCATATTTACCGACCTCAATAATTTTTGGTCTCGTATAATTACACAAAGGATCTTGACGAGTCCCTACGGAATCTCTTAGCAAATATTACTCAATACGAATATAATATGCGCTAAGCTTACACAGAATCTCCTTTATTAATTTCTAATTTGCTATAATTACACTGCTGTATATTTCATTCATTCATTAATTGGAGTATAAAACATTTTTAATCTCAGCAAAGACGATATCTAAGAGAAAATATTTAAAAGTTCTCTGAATAACTTTCAGGTTGTGAAAATGATGATAGTTGTTGTAGTTATATTTGCTGTCTGTTGGTTGCCGTTCCAAGTATACTTTATTGTGACGTCATACTACCCAGATGTAGTCAACTACAAGTACATACAAGAGATATACCTCGGCATTTACTGGCTTGCGATGAGCAACTCTATGTATAACCCCATCATTTACTGTTGGATGAATTCCAAGTAAGTTTTTTTTCTTTCTTGTAGGTACTTCTTAATGGTTATTTGCATATTAAATACGTAATATTTCGAGAAAAAATAATTATGTACAAAAGTAAATCTTCAACATTGTATAGTTAGAAAAATGTATCTGTAAAGCCATTACGCAAAAACCTTTGTACTCATACAACAGCAGTTTTAATAGGTACTTTAAAAGAACAGACATATGAAGCACTTGGATCTATGATAATCACATGCTTTAACTCGCTTCACATAGACACTAACGTATACTTATAGTAAGTCGATTTCTTCCTATTCTACTGGTGCATAATTCATCTATGTAATGCAAAAATAGAACTTTAAACATTGCCCCAAACAATATACTTATTGTTGTTGAAGTCGAGTGCGCTTCCGCACGAATTAGGCCGACTCGTACAGGAAAACGGCCACAGGGTCCTTCCTGGCAAATAAAATAAAACCGTGTTCCATAATCAGCTTATATATTTGTTTACAGATTCCGACGAGGTTTTAAGCAGTTTTTCTGGTGTTGTGGTGCAATTGGTAATGGTGGTTTTAGTAGACACAGAGCATTTGGTCCAGAACGACTCGACATGTCGATGCGATCAGTCTCTCCAAGCCGAAAGAACGGCACAAGTACGTTTAAACTTACAATATTGATTCTTCTTAAGCGTTACTTTTCTAAATTCTTGAATTTTAATCTTCATAGTTTACTGCATTTGTAAAACTCGCTTATTAATTATTTTATTTGTTTCCGCAACTACATTTACGCTTCCTTTGTACCTCTGAACGAATAAGTACAATTCTTCTTCGTAGGTTTGTTCAAGACGACATTCAAAACTACAACAAAGTGTACCAAAAATCCACCCGGCACTCCCCATTTGCTGCATGCAAATAAAATAGACAAGGAGTTAAACGGTGGCCAATCCTAGTTTGGTAATTAACTTTATAGATGTATTGTAAACTGAATAACCATTGCACTGTGGATTGGCTTAAAATTACCGTAGTTAGGACCGCTGTACCGCTGGCGTTGGTCATTGGCCATATTCCTTTGCTTGTCATTAGCTTTTTTACTTGTTTAGCGCTTCCCGGACATTATTTTGAGCCTAAATGCAAGCAGATTAATGTTAAATGTATGTTATATCCACTTTCCTACATAGACCTAACATCGAATTCGTTATTAAATATGCCCTCTTATTTTTTAGATATTAATTATACATATTTTGATTAGGTACGATGCGCATATCATTGCACAGCACGTACAATAACACTATGATGAGCAGTATCTGACAGCGGCGCGGCACGTCCACTCGGCGTGGCGACCGCGGCGCCAATGAACGCCCCACAGCCACTCGCGTCAACGAAGAAAGAACGTGGATTTGACGAGCGAACCCCCCGCGCCCTGCGCCTACCCCTGAAGAACTATATGGGTAATACGCATATTTTTTCATATTTTTTTAAAAGTACCCGCATAATTAATTGTTAAATTACAATTGCGTTCTAGTCATTTAATCTATATATTTTACGTATAAATAAAATCGTAATACTCATATTTTGTATCTCGTTGATAAACGAATTGAATTATAAAATGAATTATATGAATAATATCTATGCTCTTGAAGATAACCTCACACTTAAGGCGTATTACGTCATGTAAAGTAAAGTATCGACCAAAATGATTACACTTTTAGTGCCAGTAAAGCAAAAAATACTTATATTTAAAGAATTATTAGAATCTTTCCTTTGAATTTAATAATCGTCATTCCATTTCCACTCTGTAGAATGAGAACTACGCTGCTAGTATAAAAATTGATAATATAAAACTATTTAAATATGGATCGTAACAAAATCATCCTTGAAGACTTAATTCTACTAAAATATAATGGGTTATACATTGATACTTATGTATTATTGCATAATGTAATAATCATATGACTAGTTAATTTATATCGCATGTGCAAAAACATTCCTCAGATGAAAGATAATTTTTTAAAAGGCGCTTGCGAGATCTTCAAATTTTAAACTATGATAATGTTTATAATTTCATCAGTCGTGTAAGATTTATTATAGTAGGTATTTAGGGGAAATGTCTACTGTCAAATAAAATATTTTATTGTTATTATAAAAATATGAATACCTACGTTTAAAAATATATCTAGATAAGTATATTGTCTACATGTTTAAGTAAATGAACGTTAAATACGGTGTGTAAATATTAAGACTAAGTCCAAACTAAGTATTGTAAATATTAAATCTTCGTCTGAGCAAACCACCTAAGTAATTTGTTAGGTATGAATATTATTTATGCTTAAAATCAATGTATGTGATAATTATAATAAATGTATTATAAACACAATAACCTTGTTTTATTGTACACAAAGAAAGCTTTGGTTTCAATAATATTCTTTTATATAAGCACAAACAAATGGCCATTAAATTACCACAAAGAATATAAAATAGTTTCGAAATAGGTGGTCTCGTACACAGTTACGGGCCAGTAATGGTAGGGACCTTAAGTATAAGCAATAAACATTTCCTGCCCTTTAGATATTAGGCTCATGCCTTACAAAACGTCCATCACCGTAGACTAGCTCGTTACCGACACTCATTACGCCGTCAACAAACATACTAAGGCTTATTGTCTCGCATTTCCTAATAATAGAATTTAGACCACTTATCTAGACGGTACCTAACCTAGTTGATGTAGGCATTTTGCTCATCAATCATCCTATCGAAAACTTGGGCTGAAGGTCTATGGTCTCATATGTTTTTAGAATTGAATTTATTTATAAGTTGCCTACTCGAGACGGACCATGTATTGGAACAATTTAGACCGGCGTAAATCGTATATATAAAGTTTAATAGGACTTTTTCTAATACTAATTTGATGCCCATTATGGATATATCATTATCCATCGTGACGTCATTAAGAATCAGTGATTATAAATTTTCTCGCATTAAAATTAAGACCACTTAAGTCACAAATGCTAATAGGTCCTTCATACTTAGGAAGCCCGGGTGTATTTTAATCCCGAAAATTTCAAGGTTTAATGTTACATTTCCCGATGTTTTCGGAATAAAAAATCCTTAAAAATTATATTAAAATGTTGATAGAAGATTCATTATATAGATGTTTTTAAAGTACACTTACTATAGAAACATTCTGAACCAAATCTATTCTTTGTATTATTTTCTATTTAATTGTAAATTTCTACAGTCCGTTAGTTATTTTTATTAGAAGTTTATGTTTATTATATCCAGAAGTAGATGATTTGTTTTGTTCGTTTTGTTCGGTAAAAATATATAAAATATATGAAGTATTTATGTGTATATATTTGTGTGTTATAGTGAATTTTTTTCTAACAGGACTTAATGTGTAACTAAATCTATTTATAATTTAATAGACCTTCTCTCTTGTAGAATGTTATGTTCTATTTAACTTTTAGTTTTATAGCATTCAAACAAATACTTTGACGTTGACGTTGACGTTGGTTCGAATCCCGCCTCGTCATCAATTTTTTTATTCTATAAAAAAGCTTCTTACGTTTTATTTTTTCTTAATTGATTTTTGCTTTTGAGTTTACAGAAGTTGTTTATTTATTAGGAAGGAACATGTGACTGACTCTTGAACTGTTCCTTTGGAGGTAAAAGTCCAGTACAGTTTATTAAAATTTAATGAAATAATAAGCAAGAAGAAAATTTTTGCATAATTACTCTCCGACTTTGCATTACCTATCAACAATCCGGGACAGTAGACAATTTTTTAAATTTCGGGACTAGAAAAAAATTAAAAATCTCACATAACCCGTCCTTACTATAATTTCATTATTGTATATTCGCATCATATTAATTTGCTTGTACCCTTTATTTAGTGCTCAATGTGACAGATCAGACAATCTATCGCAGAAATCAGAAATTGATTCGTCTCATGCCAACATTTGCGGATCTTTATCAATCACTCGCTGGCGGCTCACCCCGACATGCCAATACGATATCTCACCTAACAATCTGAAATCCCAGAAAATGTCTAAAGGAGTTAAAACTTTTTCGTCTTTAAGCTAACTTTCATCTAAGTAAACTGAACAAACTTTCGTGAAGAAAACGTGTGGAATGAGTTAGAATGAAAGTTTAAAACGTGCTACAAAATATTCAGAACACACTTGTTGCAAACTTCTTGCAGTTTATTTACATTTTATCATAGGATAATGTCTTTTAAAACTTTGCCATAGTTGAGTTTTTCGACCTACACAAGTGCCAATAGACATAACATATATTCTAGCCATAGCAGAGGACATAATTCTAATCTTTGCCGCAACAAAAAAGCAATTAGTGTAACCGAAAAGCAAAGATCTCACGCTTAAAGCCTTCATTGTTTAAACCTGTGACAAAAGATTCGAAACCGCACTTGGAAACAATGACTATTTAAATTGTTTCTAATTTAGAAATTCTAAAGGCCTTCTACAAAAAATATTGAAGCTCTTATAGACTTTGTTCACCGAATCGATAACATTTTCAGTCTTTCGCACTTCCTCAGGCATTCTCTATTACTTTGATAGTGTAGAAAATATTTATTTAACAATGGAGAACTCTTGAAGGGACGTTGCGTTATTTTTTTAGACAGACATACATAGGCAACTAAGTGGTTTTTATGTGAACTTTTTTTGTTTCACAGGGACTCTCCCCTTTGGGCTTTGTCTGTAAAATATTTACAGTAGGGAGGGTTACAGATTGTGTGACACAGCGTGACATCTGAGAAAGAGAGGGTAGAAACTGGTAGTCCTCATTTCGTAAAACCATAAATCATTTATTCTTTCTTTCTTTTTATGGCTTATCTGCAGCAATTGACTTATCGATTATATACATAATTAAAATATATCTTTAGTAACATGAATTCAGAAATTAATAAACAAATTATAACAAATATTCCATTAAATGCATGAAGGTATGTTCTAATATTTGTTGTATTTTTATAATAGTACCTTATCACAAAAGGTATGTTCTTTGAACCAATAAATCAAATATCCCCAAAGGCTATCTACACAGCTGAGGGGACCCGTACGGGTAACAGCTTGTACGGTATAAATTTAACTGAGAATTTTTCGACGTACTCCCACTAATATGTATCGAAAATACACATTTCTGTGAAAAATCATTCATTGCTTAATGTGTACGTGTAATTGTTGGATCGTTTGAGCGATTCCATATCATAGAAGATGAAATAGTGTTTTTATTAGTTACATATTTTTAGATCTACAAATGAAACGCATGGAATGTTTATTTTTTTACGCTGGAGTGTTATATTGATGGATAAATACTTAGAGGATTTAGGATGCTAGCAATTGTCGATGTCCATTTGTTTTATTATCAAAACTACGTGAATCATGCTAATCTATGTTTTTCTATATTCAGATAAAAAAATTGTGCATAATTGCTTCTAATCCTATCCTACTAATATTATAAATGCGGAAGTTTGTAAGGATGTGTGTGTGTTTCTCTTTCACGCAAAAACTTCTGAACCTATTGCCATGAAATTTGGTCCGTAGACAGCTGGACAACTGGAATAACATATAGGCAACTTTTTATCCCGATATTCCTACGGGATACAGACTTACGCGGGTGAAACCGCGGGGCGCGGCTAGTCTTTAGTGACACTCATGTGGGCAGCACAATATAAATAACGATAATTTTAACTAACCCGATCATCACGCTGGCCAAGTGCGGCTTGAAAAATGACACATGTCATGGAGTTTTTTGATTGTTAGTTATACATGTTTTTAGAAATATAAGCTGGCTAATTTCCTCAGGATGTTTTTCTTGGCTCCATCGATTGGAGCAGTTGTAATCTATTTACATACAATAAAAAACTGTTTTTGCACATTGAAAATATAAAAAAAAATGTGTCCGTTTGTTCTTACAAGGAACTACGGAACTACTGGATGTCTTTAAACGGTTTTTTTTTTGTTTTATAGTCATCGAGTACCTACCGCTGCTTTGTATGTATAATCATCATCATCAACCCATGCATGTTCTCACAGCTGGGACACAGGCTTCCTACGAGGGTTCGGGCCAAATTCCACCACGCTGTCGCATGTCGTCGAACTTTTGATTCTTGGACCTGCCGGTTCTCTCACGAGGTTTTCCTTCACCGTTTCAAGCAGTGATGATGTTGATGATAGTTTGAATAATCAATTTAATTCCTGCTTGCTCGCCCGGTCTCGAACCCATGTATCCTCGATTTTTAAGTCCGAGGTCCTCACCACTGAGCTCGTATATGAATAATAATGTTTTCATAATTAATGAGAATACTTGCTTCGAGATATTATTTCACCTGCGAGACACTGACATTGACAGTCCAATTAGCCCTCTTCAAAACACAAGGTACTTAATATCTTAAAATCACTTCACTTTCTAATTAAATGTAATAGTAAATAAAATGTTCAGTCTTGGCTTAACTTAACAATTAATCATCCGTGTAGAACCAATTTTAAAGAAGAGAAGTTTTTTAAATTTGCAAAAGCAAAATTTCATATTTGTTTTAAAATATAAAAATACAACAATGCAAGCGAGTGTTTATCCGAAACCCTTATGCTAAATACATATCGTCAGTACGTCTCAAATCTCGTTGAATAACCTGCATCTACAATTCAAATATATCTCTAATTCACTTAAATGATAATTATGCAAATTCAGCATCTTGTATCTTTTTTATCATTACTGTTTTTATTATCTACTAGCGGTCCGCCCCGACTTCGCCCGTAGTACATATATAGCGTATAGCCTTCCTCTATATATGGGCTAACTAAAATTGAATGAATTTTTCAAGAGAGTGGCGAGTAGTTCCTGAGATAAGCGCGTTCAAACAAACAAACATACTTTTCTATTTTATAATATTATAGATTGTAAACGTTGTAAAGCTTACTAGGTATTGCAAGATAGTTGTTTGGATATGTTGTATTCAACACCTTATTCATAATATTTTTAGTCCCATGGAATTGTTACTCTTCGCTATTGCTGTATTAT
>NC_052107.1:3099246-3114803 GCF_012273895.1 Zerene cesonia
ACAGATTCGAAATTCAAATGTAATATTTTTTTATAATTAAGTGTAACAGTATTTATGGCCAGACTAAGTATATATAAGGTAACATTTTTTACACATTCGTGTTTCATTTTAAAGAATAGAAAAGGGAATTCGTACCCAAGCCCTTCGCTTTACTGTGTCGACGCCGAAGACAACAACTCGTGATTTTTTCTCATATTTTATTTTAGTTTGCACAATTTTGATAAAAAATTTAATTTATATATTTGGTATCTACTGTCACACGAGTATATCTTGTTAAATCAATTATTTACTTCACAAATTATGTATTACTGAACGAAATATTTCCTCGGAGTACGAAGATGAAGTTTCTAAGTAAAATATGGAGAGGCCGCTGTAAGGAAGATTGAAAAACTTCTGCATGTCAAGACTAGATGAAAAGGTTCACTTTAAAAAAGAATTCTCCTTCGAATCGAATTAAATTCGCAAAGACATTCGTATCTAGATTTAAATATTAAATTGCGGTACATACTGACCAGAAATGTTTAATAATATTTCAAAGGACTTGTAACAGGATCGAGATTCTCAAAGCGTCTTGACCGTAAAGTTGAACTGCCATAGGAATTCGTCGAAACATCGGCATCGCGATCTCAAATTCCTAACTGGAAACTAATACTTAGGTTTGTGTCTCGAGGGAGATATATAGTTAATATGTAATCAGTTCAAAGTGTATTTAGGACTGCATACGGAATCTGTAGAATAACAATTAGCAATCTTTATGAGTTCCTAGGATTTTCATATTTTACGTAAATATTTAATATATAGGAAAAGTAAAAAATAATTTGAAAACAGCATAATTACACTTAGCCAGTCTCCTTCTTTCTCCACCTTTTTTTGTCTTTTTTTTTCTTCTTTTCTCTTTCTCCATCTGCTTTTTGATAACTTTTTTGCCACGATACTTCATTCAAACCTATTTATTGTATAGTCAAACATGGGTCAAATTATTAGTGGGGCTGCATTAAGTTTTTTTAAAAGACAAAAAATATGTTCACAATATTACAATGTATTAAAAATAAATGTATACAAAATGTTTTAAACTTCGCAAAGAATTTCGTAACGCTTGTACGAGATCTCTGAGCCACCAAATGAGATGTAACAACATTTGTGACTTGTGTGTACCTGAAATAAAACAGATAGCGATTAAGTTTACAGATTTAAATTAGGAAAATAAATAATAAGGAGGGCCATCATTATGGAGGCTTGGTTTTCGATGTTTCTGCAGCTATCTTTTACCAAACCACAAATTACAGACTACAATATTTTCTTTGTTATTTGCAAAAATTCTTAACTTAATTTGAAATGGCTTAAGAACACTTAAATATTTAGTACTCAGATAAGCGACTTTGCATTTTCTCTTCAAAGTAGGTATTTATTGCTAACAAGCGCTTTATACATTTATGAATTGGTAATGATTACGAGACAAAGTGTAATTGATTATTATTATGATTGATACCTAGATACATTTCGAATACAAATATTATATATAATTTGAAATAGCTAATTTTGGTTACAGTCAATAATATAAGTCTTGTTAGTGATGACGTCAATCTTATATACATTGAAAGCGTCTAAAGAATTCCTCGATTTCGCCCGTGATTTATCATGTTAGATACAGAATATCTTATCATAACACAATGAGTAATGGGTATTATTTATAGTGTTTTAAATTCTTTAACAAAATTATTCGTATGAAAATTATAAAACCATCCACAAGATAATCTTTAATGCAGTTTTTCTTGGGTTATATTTTGATTCATTAATTTGAGAATGAAAATATGCTATCCCTCTATACCTCGTTCTTAAAAGCATAAAAAGGACAAAGGTTGTCACTTATAAAATAAGATGGATAACACTAACCTTTCCGGGTGTTAAGGATCCTCGGTGTTTAACCCTGCCTATATAAAGAGGCTCTCCTATGTGTGTATTGCCCGCAGGAATGGCGTTTTCTGGGATCTCATCCCTGCTAGTAGACACCCATTGTACTAAGCTTGGGTCTGTACAAAGAATCTGTTAATTGAAAAAAGTTTTCATTAAAAAAACAACCAGCAAAATGTAATTTGTATCATATAATAGAAAACAAACATCGTAAAAAGTATTTAAGAAAAACAGTTGCAACAATAACATAAAAAAAAACTCAAAGCCTTCTCTTCTCTTTAATTTTCTCGATTCAGTTAATCCAGAATTTAAATGTATCAAAGATATATACGATATTACATTACCAAATGGTACCCTGATCAAAATTACCTCAAACTCTTGAACGGGCACCTCCTTTCCAGCAAGTGGTATATACGCAGCTCCGTGTGTCACAGCCAGTTTTCCCGGTATGAGACCAGCATCATGGTGAACACGGATGGCCCATAGAGGGCTGTTGTCCCAGCCCTCCTTACCAGCGACGAAGGCACGGTCCATTAGGGAGTAGGCCGTTTGATGAGTTGCTGGTACCCAATCAATTGGAGGACCTGAATATTGACAGTTAGATTGATCTTATAATGGATGGCATTTTAATGGGGCCTTAATTCAAATGGCAATGCTTGTCGTAATAGTAAAACAGTTATTTAGTTTTATAGTAGCTATCCGCCCGTAGCTTCACCCGTGTGACCACACGGGAGAAAGTCATTCAAAGGTAAAGATAGACAGTCGCAAGGTTAACCCTGCAGTTCCCAGTGTCCTAAGATTTCTGGAATAAAAAGTATTCTATATCCTTTCTCGGGTCTCAAACTATCTCTGTACCTAATATCATCTGAATCCGTTCTATAGTTTAGGCGTATAGAAGACACATTTATAATATTAAGTTGGGATTGGTAAATATGAGAGTTTTCTTCGATTAATGTCCATTTAAGAGGATCGAATACGTTTCCTTTTCCAACCTTCGCTATATTAATATTCGCTTGGAATATTTATTAAATTTTCTTCCAAATGAATGAACAATTAACGCTCGAACAAAATTTATTTTTTGCAGAGCTCTTGCAACTATAGAAAGGCTTTCTCTGTTCTCCTATAAAAGAGGGAATTTGATAAGATCGATGTGTCACATTGCAACATTATCACTGTATGACATCATATTAATTAAGCCAGTTAACGAGAAATATATTGTAGCAATAAACTAGGAAACATGATATCTAATTTTTGGGCTCGATTATTTCTTTTAGATAAGGGCGTTAGACTTAGATATCGAATAACAATTAACGCCGCAATATTAGTTTGCTTCATTTTATAATTTTTTTCAATAACTAGATTTCTTTTTGATGTTCACATTCAAAACATTTGTTGTGTTTATTGAGTGGTGAATATTATTATAGAAAATAAACTTCCAAGGCAATATCCCTAATGAACTACAGGTAAGCTTTAACGCACGCTCAACAACCGAAATCACTAATTGTACGAAAAATTTAATCGCAGCGTCGTGGTCACGGCAAAAGATCCACGACGCGAGATTCATGCTATGACTCTAATAAAAATCAGGAGATGTTGTGACAATGTGAAATAGATTCTGTGGCGGACAT
Organism: Zerene cesonia; assembly: GCF_012273895.1. Classification (NCBI taxonomy): domain Eukaryota; kingdom Metazoa; phylum Arthropoda; class Insecta; order Lepidoptera; family Pieridae; genus Zerene; species Zerene cesonia. The sequence continues at coordinate 3,102,786 of NC_052107.1, forward strand.
GCTATTCGGCCATGACGCTTTTGCCATAGCTTTGAAAATCCATCACGCTTTCTAAATATAAATTGGTTCACCATATCTCGGTGTATATATATGTTTTTATAAATGAAAAAAAAAATTACGTGGGAGTCGAGCATGCATTAGTATATGCGGGGAAGTACCACACTCCCACATCTTCGTGAAATAGTAGCATTCTACTGTATTTAGTACGGTGAGTGCGGGAGGCCCATTCTCCTCACTCTTCCCAAACCATTCCATATGACCAGTCGTCAACTCTTTCCTTTTCCCATTCCCGTTAAAAGTGGGTAGCAGATTCGCAGGATACTGCCTCTGCGAATGCCAATGTTCATGGGCAGTGACGCTCGCTTACTTACTATAAGGCTAACCAACAACTCAGTTCCCCGCTGTGGCATAAAAAAAAACTATACATAAAGTCGATTCTGACACTTTCCGGACGCTACCATGCCGTGGTCAATAATGCTGGCTTTGTAATTTTAAATTCCAAATAATACCGTTCGCCACTATAATGAATAAGACTGGATTTTTGTTCCATTAAAAGGCACATACAGTCAGCAACTTCAACGGGGTCAGGTATAATTCCGTCAGGATATACTGGTGGCATAACAGGAACTGGTTCGAAAGCAATATCTGGCATCGGCGGCGGCGGGTAGCCGATGTACGGTCTGTTATAATCTGAAATTAAAAAATACATTTAACTTAAGAACCTCCACCTTTTTTGAAATCGATTTAGATTACACACAAAAATACCACACAGAATTATCTAACATGTCTACTTATCTTTCTTTGTTAAAATTATATCAATTTACAATTATCTATTATCGCTTAAATGTTAAACGTTACAAAATAAATTTTCATATTCACATCAATATGAAAAATAATGAATCACAGAATGTTCAATTTTGACCAAAACAAGTTTTGCGGCAAACAGGCCGCCGATGAGAAAATTTTCCCAACACGTTATTGGATTTCAGTATTTAGAAACTTTATTGTTGTTCCAGCTTTAAATTGAATACCCTGTGGAAAAACTCAGTACACTTTAAAATCGCTGTTTGATTTTAATCGCAATACAAAATTCATATTTTGGCAACGACTATACCGAGGCAGAGACATTAATGTTTTACGGGCTCATTCAGTAACTTAGCATAGAACTTTCTCGAACAATGTCTCCAAAGACATCTCGTTCAATTTACATTAAAGTGTTTTATAAAAGTTTACCGTGATGTTATCTTATTTTGTGTTTTGCTTATGCATTTTTAATGAGTTTATCTTAAAAGATTTTTGGTGCTAGATATTATAGAAATTTAAATTTTCCTTAATAGATATAATAAGCATAGAAGTAATTTATAAGGCACAAATGTATTATATATACCGCATGATTTCTTTGAATTCTCTTTATGTCTCCATTTTATAAAAGTCACATTCAACAACGCTCAAATATCTAGAGCATGAGACAAATGTAACTGAATACAATCTCGTGGAACATATTGCATTTATAGTAATATTTCAATTCGACATGTCAACTGAGCAGACGCACACTTCCTGAAGATCTCTTTTGTATATTTACTCTAATACCTATTGTATTTGGCTTTGTTTATAAGCAGAAAAATGTATTGTGGGATAGTTAGTGACTATTAATTTCTGATTACTTTAAAATAAATAATTTGGGAACTTACCGTATGTGCCGTACATTTTAATATACTTTGTACCCTGTCCTAGATATGAAAATGACACTTAAATACTGTTAAATGTTCGTATCTAGCAAAACGACTCTTCCATGTAACGCTACACTGATTAATATTTTTATCTCAATCAGTCTGTTTATCACCACCGTTTCTGGCAATAGATTAGATTATTGTGTTATTGCATATGTCCAATGTGTATTTGCACTTCTTTAAATGGAAGCAATAATTATTTAGAATGTTAAAAGAAATGTTTTAAGCTCTAACATTAAACTTAAATCTCATTGCCATATTTTTTACTTATATCTAAAGTTGTACATTTATTAATTTTTATGTACCTATACCTGTATATTTGTGTAACAATTACTGATAATCCTTTCAATAAACAAGTAATGTATCTCTCCGTAAAGAAAATCAATTTACTGATTCAAAAGAGACGAGAAACATTCAATTTGTAACATCCTTATTTATATACGCAATAAATAAAAACGCGGGAAAGAAAACACTTTTAAAACAAGCTTGTGCAAATGTTTTATCGGGTAATGGCAATGGACCACTAAGTATCTAATTGTTTTCTTTTTTTTTTCGTAGAATTGGAAAATAATTTAAATATATGAAGAGAGGAAAAACGAATATGGAAGGAATATAATGTATGAACGAAGCCAACAGTGACAAGGGAAAGCAAGGAAATACGCAGCGAGATGTCTTCCTCTTATAAAATTGTTTCTTGATGCTTATTAATTGCGTTCTTTTTTTTATTATTTATATTTCAGTATTAGATGCATACATTTGGTGGGAAATTTAAAAGTTTAAATAACGTATCTATAATATTTACCTGAAATATTAGTTACCTGGAAACAAGCCATTCCACCCTTTAGCACACCAAAAACATTGTGGTATAATCGAGTGAAATACTATCTTCTTATTAATATATTACTCACTCAGAGTATATAACTCAAATTTATAGTTATTAGTTATAAACGATGACTACTTATCTACATTTTTCACATGCAAAAAAATTATTGAAAAAATGCAAATTGCTCCTCAATATAAATCCTCTTTTTAAATGCTTATTATTAAATTCTCAATTTTTTATCATTTATGTAAAGTACCCTCACCCAATTTTGTATTCGCATTCTACGATCTTTTCATATTTTAACATGAATATTTCTCAATTATTTTCGCAAATTACCGGGATCATTTTCAGAACTGTCAGGCACAGAACTCCGCAGCTTAAATAATATCGTTGATTCAAATATGCCATTATATTGACTGTTTGAGTCCGTGGTTTGATCACGGTTCACTTACCTACTTATTATTTTCATTAACGACCGTATTACGATATATGATGATTTTTATAGTTATTAGATACAATTTATTTGCATTATTATGTGGATTTATGCCAATTTTTTTATTATTTAGAATTAACGTGCGTAGCGAGAAAAAAAAATTCAACAATATGGTTTATTATCTTAATTTTATAAACCATATAGGTTGTGAACACGCACGTTGGTAATTAAATAAATAATTATAATGTAACTAGCTGTTACCCGTGGTACATAGTATATAGCCTCATCTCACTCAGAATAATTGTAGCTTTCTAATGGTGGAAGAATTTTTGAAATCAGTCCAGCCGTTTACGCGTGTTGCGTGACCAAGGGAGATAGGGATTTATTTATCTATATATAGAATATAAATTCTAAAATGACGTGTGCCGCTTAAAATGCTGTGATCACACAACGTGATGTACAAACACCGTATTTATCTTCTGTGATTCTACAATTCAACAATTACCACACCAATTAAACCTATTCCAAAATTTATAGTGTTTCACCTTCAAGTAACAAGAGGACAGTAAAACGAGCGCCTGCGGTAAGCGATCAACCGCAAACTGTTACTGTCACTTCATGCTAAGTTAGCCAGTGTTAACTTCTCACATCACTTCAGTACTATGTTCTAAACTTGAAACGATAATATTAATATTTCAATGATATCTACGCAATTTATTGTAAAAGTGCGAAACTTTACAGATATTTTTTTTTACGTTTTATGTATATTTTAGGTTATAATTTAGGCTTAAGGTATAATTTAGATTTCTCTCCAAAATGGTTTTTGGGAGTAATGAGTGCTATTAATAATGATTAAAAATATAATTAATAAATCTATAACATTTTTAGCGCTAACTGTATCAAAGTTGTAGTTACTAGTAGTATTTCTATCATATATTGTCTATATTGTGTTTATAATTACCCAAAAGAGCAAAAGCTTCCCCTGGACGTTATATACTACTTCAATAGGGTTTCCTCATTGGGTCGTTTACAATATATTTATAACGGTACATAATTATCGGCATATATATATAACAGTTGTTATCCTAGAATATAATGGACTTAAAAATATAACATTCTTAGCCCCGGCCGGAAGACATTTTTTGTTAGGTTTTAAATTATGAAACATCCTTTTCCAACCGGACTGATATCCATCGATCCTAATATAAAAACGTGTTCAGTCGTTCTTGAGTAATAAGTGTAAGTGATGTAACCAACATGAATCTTTTTTATAATACTACTTAAATATTATATTATACATAGAGTTCAAATACTTGTCCTCTACTTGTTCTGTTCAAGAACGAGGTTCTTTTATTCAAAGTTTTGGATTTCAAGGAAACTCAGTGCTAAATATTTTCAAATAGAACTTTCACGAAGAACTATTGAGAGGACTTTAAAGCGTTGTGGATTTTAGACAGCAAGTTTGCTTTGATCTATAAAGTTAAACCAAAAGACGGAAAGCCTTGGCTTTGTTATAGAAGTAGAATGGAAGTGGTACTTTTTATATATTATAATATTTTAGTCGGTTATTAATTTAACCTTGATACCTCCACGTGTTCCTGAGAGAAAGAGTCTTGACCGACAAACAGACAGGCGGACATCAATAAGGGTTTCGTTTTCTTTCTTTTTTTTGAGTTACGGAACCCTAAACACAATATGTTTATAGGAAAGTCCTTGGGAAAATGTTATTAAAATTGTAAATGTTATATGAAGATAATTGAGAGGCGAGGTTCCTCCCTTTACACGAGAAGAATCAAGCCTTTCTCCCTTGATAATAAAGTATCAATATACTTTTTGTTCTCATATTTCAACAGACCTTCATGTTTTGAACAATCAACGCACGATAAGTGCCTTTTAAAAGCAGTCGATGTTCATCTGACTAAAGATAATTACAAAACATTAAAATGTTTGTCATGTGTCCTATTTATAAAACTTTGATACCTACCAACTTTAAATATTAAAGGTTAATGAATTTTATTTTTGTATCATAAATCATAATACCCGTGCAGATTGGTTTTCACTGCGACCACAGATGATACAATACCACAGATAACATAATACTATAAATACTGTACGAGTACCACAACTACGAAAATAAAAAAAAGAACTTTTGTAGTCAACACGTAACTACTACTTTCAAAGTTTTTTATTAAAAAAATGAATATATAGCCTAACTATTATAACACTACAACATATATTCCTCAATGCAAAGTATTAAATTGTAGCAATTCATGAACGAGCCGTAATAACACATAATTGCATAGTACCACTGGTCGTTTCAACAGCTCAGGTAACTGTGATGTGTTAATTTTACAATGGCACTCGCACACTGGAAAACAATTACAATAAAACTTAAACGTTCATAGATTTCACATTGTATACAATTCTGTCATAACTACGTCATAGTTTGAATTATTAAAAAACGATGGAAGAAAGGATTTAATCCGTCTTGCTTTTCAAATAAATTCAAACAATTGTGAAATTATATATCCCTTTGTTGCCAGCTTAAAAAAAGTTAAAATGATACAATTTCAGAGGTTCTTTTAATTTCAAATTATGGAAAAAATAGTAAATCTGAAGTACACTGACATTACTTCTAGTATAAGTGTGAAGCACACAATTCTAAGTACCTGTTATATTACTACTAGAGCTGTTACCCGCGGTACTATATCACTCTCTAGCCTCCTAACTCTATACAATAATATTGTCCCATTAATTCGCTATTTTGCGATGTGAAGGAAAAACAAACGAACATAAACTTTTTGACACTATCTCTTTCTATGTATAGTAAGTATTTTACTCCTTGTAAGGAGAAACAGGTTTGTGATATTTAATTGCTTGTCTGTTCCGGAGGCCAATAAAAAGTTTTTTTGATTGAAATAATCTCGAATCTTGTTTATATTATATAAATACACTAGCTGCACGCCCCGGCTCCGCCCGGGTTGTCATTTATCGTAATTAAAATTATTTAAACTATCCTATCTCTCAAGTTGGATCGAACTGCACATGGTGTGCGAATTTTATTATAATCGGTTAAGTGGTTTAGGAGTCCATTGAGGACAAACATTGTGACACGAGATTTATATATATTAAGATACTTACAATCTTTGGTCGAGTGGTAACTTTTTGGGCTAAATAAACATGCCTGTGTTATGATCGCATTGAATTATACAGTAACATCTATATATATAAAATTCTCGTGTCACAGTTTTCGTTGCCATACTCCTCCGAAACGGCTTGACCGATTCCTCTGAAATTTGGTAAGCATATTGGATAGGTCTGAGAATCGGCCAACATCTATTTTTTATCCCGATATTCCTACGGGATACGAACTTACGCGGGTGAAACCGCGGGGCGCAGCTAGTATATAATTAATTTGTATGGAAACGTATATTTACGAAAAATCGATCGACCTGATTAGTGGCAGGGAGCCGCTGGACTCAGGCCGCTGGTGATCGGTTGTTTTGGAAATCTTTGGGGGAGGCCTATGTCCAACAGTGGACGTCCTAAAAGGCTGCAACGACATACTTACAATAAAAATAAACGATCTGAATATCGGAAAAGATTTTAATGTAGTAGTATGCAACGGTTTTCGAAGGTGATAATTCGATTTGGCAAGTATCAGTTAAAAAGTAATAAATAATTAATCGATCCGATCAATCACCCAGATACTGTTTTTAATATTAGAATAAGAGCGTCTGTTTCCAATTGTACTCGTGCTTCTGTTTTTTTATTATATTTACAAGTGAATTGGACACGAGGGCCGCGTTCAGAGAACTGGAGGGGCAATTTGTATAACGAATAACAAGAGAGAGCTAAAACAATGACAATTAAACAATTTGGTTATATTTTTTTATTTCATTTCTTTGTTCAATATAAGTTTTCAATTTGTGTGGTATATACACATGTTATGTATGTTAGGATCTAATCTGTAGAAAGGGGGCTGTGTTTATTATTAGTTTGATCGTAATAAGAATGTGCTGTGATTCTACACAACTGTCTAATTGATGACTCAGTTGACAACAGAGCACTATAAAAAGTTCTACCCTTTACCTTAAATTGATTATTTTTGAACTGTGTTTGGTTGTGTTTTTCACTCACAGCCTCGTACCAAGTTTAATTATAAATTTTTATATCAGGCAATTATTGTTACCCAATGCTTAACTTGTCACCTAACAATTCAAACGCAACTCTGGCAAAATCGGCACACCAACGAAAATATGGGGGTTTCCAACCTACCACCAGTGATCAGTTGCAGTTTTTGTGGTAGTTCCCAGTCATATGTACATACCTATTGTCACTATGGGTTCGATAACTTTAATATAATTTTAACAAAACTTTAAGATAATTATACATCACTACATAGTATAAAACAAAGTCGTTTTCCTAACCCAATGTCCTAATGTATCTTTAAAATTACGCACGGATTATGATAGTTTTTTTTTTTATTAGATAGAGTGATTCAAGTTCCTCTTGAATCACTCTATCTAATATAGTAATATATATCTATCTAATATAGGTTTATATGTATGTATAATAACATCTATTAAACTACTCCGATATAACGCGTGCGAAGCCGCGGGCAGAAGGTAATATAAAAATCAAATCTTTATCTTATTTATATATACAATATTAATAAGATAGAAATTTTATTTTTAATGAAACTAGAGAAATACATGTTTAACATTTTGTTTATTAAATTATTGTTATCAATATCATTTTGATTTGACTTATACCAAAACTTCTGAGGCAACCTCTTCCTTTATTAAGTCTTGTAAATGAAAGACTAACATATTACAACTTAGATTCAAGGTATTATGCATTCAGCCGTTTTATGTATTCTACATAATCCTTCGTTTTATTCATTTCTTAAGATATTCCTAGGCGTAAATTACCTACTTAATTGCTAAGTATTTTATACCAAATTCTATGAAAATAGGTAAAGGAAATATATAAATATATACTTAGGATATGTATAAGCGTATTACAATGTAAATTACTGAATTTCCATCTTAGAACTACTGAAAACTACATAAAAATAATGAATGAATATTCATTATACAGTAAAGTACTAATAAAATTCCATAGATTTCTTTTCCTATTCCAAAATATAAGTAGGTATTTATCATTGTATATAGCGATATAGGTAGAAGGGGTAAATGCAATAGGGCTCTAATTGCTTTCCATCTTAAAGCTGCTCGTAAAGTCTTTTATCTCACCAACACCTTCAAATTTACGAGAAATCCCGAAATAGAGGTTAACAGTTAAAAATTTATGAATGTTATGATCTAATATTACAGGTTAATGGTTAACATTAAATGTTATGTATGGACTAATTCATTTTATATCTCTAAAACAGTTGTTCATAACACCACAGATAACATAATACTATACTAGATAATACTAACAATTATATTATAATATATTATTTAGGCTTCGGTCACAAAAAACTACTACGCTGATCTACGTCAAAATAATGAAATTTTTTTGGAAGCCGTTTAATTATTGATTAAACGGCTTCCCTAAATAATCGTTTGCAACAAAGACAAGAAAGGGTTGCACCGGGAAATTTCGACTACGAGTGTACATTCCGAAATCAGTCGACTTATTATTATGTGGAACTGCCTTAACTAATGTATTTCCTCTTGTTCAACAAAATTCCCAAGATTGTCTGATTTCGATATCGGGCAGCAATATATTTATGAACAGCTTGAGTCAGTTTCCATATTCGAAAGTAATTCATTCATATGAAATTAAAAAAAAATGGAACCCCATTACAAAATCTTCGTTGTCCGCCTTGCCGGTGCGTTTGCATTTGCCACCACTAATGAGCATATGGCAACACATAATATGCGTTCATAAAAATAACAAGTTCTGAAACTTCCAGAATATTTCAAAATTTATTATTTTGTGTGTTCACTGCACACAAAATACTAACTTAGTGAATTGATTTAAATATGGGCCCTGTCTAAATCAACCAAACCTATTTATTCATACCTATGTAGCATTTTGGACACATAATGAATGTAGTAAATAATTCGATGAATGTTAGTACTTAAGACGACTTACTGAAAATGATGATCCAAATTTATCATGATTATAACTGTCTGTATATATTACGACCATGGTTTTATAGGTACTTCGGCAAATTTTTCATTGATGTTGGGTACGCTTTTTAATTCTCTATCTCTGAGTTTTATTGAAATTCTGAGAATTTTTTTTATTATTCAACGTTAAACTAGAATTTCTTTCGATGCGTGATTTTACTAATTTTACCTTTATCTTACTGATACCGATATTTTTATCGGTAAATTGGTGAACATCACTAAATTTTCATTACACAACTAATCCAATATGGCGGTCTGTTACAAATGGAGTTATTCGTGGTTATTTTCATATAATTTCTGTTTATTTTAACAGTTTCAATTTAAGGAATACATTTTCTTTTGTGATATAATGTAAGTGGATGACTTATATATAATCTCATGCCGTAAGTATGCTATAAGACACATAGTGAATTTATTTATAAAAATATCCTTGACTGTTCTACAAGTAGCAAAGATTCCAATACAATTTGTATTATTATAATTGAGCTTTTACTTTTACAGGTATTCTGAAGATGCCCTTAAATTCTATGCCGGAAACTAAAAAAGGAGTTGATAGAACTAAATTTTCACTGTCTCTTAATAGAAATAATGCAACACAATTAAGGAACGAAATTAAAAAACCGGGTTGCAACAAAATAACTTATACCTGCGAAAAATCCTTCGACAATAAAGAAAATAAACCTGTCAAGAGACCTTTACCAAACACTTACAACAACACATTGAATGCTGCAAAAAAATTGAAACCTTTGACTGAATCATTAAAAGTGGGAGGTATTTGTTGTTATTTTTATATACAAACTATATTATTTAGCCCTCATAATTGCAACACATTATTATTTCATTTGGTATTACAACAATGCTTAAAATTGATTACATAGTTAAGGTGATAATCATGTCAATGTAATTGATGTCTTAATTGTATGTGGTTGTACATATATCACATAATATTCTAATATGTATAAGAATCAAATCTTAATACCTGCTGATACTGATTATGATTTTAAAATGTCAAATGTAAGTAATGTATGATCTCTATGTAGCTTCATTGGGAGAACCACAGTTAGTGATATTAAAGCCCAAGGAAGGCAGCTCTGCCATGTTGAATGGCCACCACTCATCAGATAATCAGTATGGGGGGAGCTCCCAAGCCAAGGCTCCTATTGCCACCCTATCTAATCTTGGAAACACATGTTTTCTCAACAGTGTATTGTATACTTTGAGGTAGGTATATCTTTAATCTATGTTTCTTGAAACTATAGTATAATACATTATTTGTCATAGTATTCATAACTTAAATAACATTTATTGGTATAATTAGCCAGAAACTTTATGAAAGGACTGATTATAATATTTCAGGCATACAGTTGTATCTTGGCAGGAGTGACTGTTTAGAAGTGTTCAATTATTACTATTTTTTAGTTTTCATTTTTTCAAGTAATTTAGTAGTTACATGTAGTTACATACTTCAACTTTTTCTAGAAAATTCATCATCCTTAATCAATGCTATATTTATTAATAAAATACATTTCCAGGTATGCCCCTCAATTTGTCCATAACCTGCATCACTTAGTGTCAGATTTGAGTAGAGTGGAACAGAAACTTGGCAGCATCAGGTTAAAGAGTTCCTCCCTCGGTAGGAGTGCAGCAGGCATTGTCTCCTCAGGGACAAGGTCCTGGAGCAGTAAAGATTTATTGTCCTTAGGGCAATCAGATAATAGTTCCGGAAAAAGTAAAATACAGGTAAGACAAATGTAATGGCATGTCTGATAAGAAACATACTAAAGAATATGACTGTAAATGGAAGTTTGCAGAAATAACCAAGAGACAAACATTTAATCAGAATATATATCATACAAGCTACACCCCGTCTTTCACCCGCATATGTCTGCATCCCGTAATAATATCGGGATAAATAGTTGCTTATGTGTTATTCCAGTGGCCCTGCTGTCTACGTACCAAATTTCATTCCAATAGGTTCAGTAGCTTTTGTGTCAAAGCGTATTTGTTACTCATACACACATCCTCACAAACTTTCGCATTTATAATATTATTAGAATTCTTATTTTTAAAAATGAAAACAAATTCAAATGATAGTGCAAATTCATATGGGATTTAAGATGACAACTTTATCAGATATACACACATTACTATGCCAAATTATGAATTCAAAGGTATAATAATAATAAGACAATGACTTTTATTGTATAAGTAATAAGAATATAGTGCATAGGACAAAATTATGCTGTTTCACATTGTTTTTTTTGTATTAAATATATTTGTTATATTAATTTTAGATAGCAACAGAAAAACTTCACGAAACATATTTAAGTCTACGTGCAGTGGAGAGCAAATGTATGAACACAACAGCTGACACAAGCCCTGAGCCGTATGCAGCTGATGCCTTTTTAGCAGCTCTGAGAGATGTTAACTCTACTTTTGAAGGTTGGTTTATTTTACAGCTACAATATTAAACCCAGTTTCCTAGCATTGAAACATACTAAATTTAGACTATTATAATAAAGCCTTTTATCACATCGATTGGACAGGAGAAAATTAATTAAAAAAAATCAGTTTTTTTTTGAGAGCAGATTTGCATCTGATACATTGTCATTTTATTTTAATTATTCTTTGTTTTTATTTAAATAAACTGGTCCAAGTTCTTAATCAGAAAGAAACTTGTATTTACTTGATTTAATGTATAATAAATACATTATTTCTTAATTTACATTAATATATCACAATTATTTCACAAATGTAGGTAACAGGCAACAAGATGCCCACGAATTACTGGTGTGCATATTGGACAATATCCGAGAGACATGTCGAGCGTTGAGCGCTCGCGCCTCGCGTTTACAGTTGCAAGAAAATGGAGATAGGTATGGATTT
>NC_052107.1:3115803-3144727 GCF_012273895.1 Zerene cesonia
AAATTATTTTATAGTTTTTAGTTTGATGTGCTTGAAAAGCGTGTTTTTTAGTTTTTTTAAACTATATTTTATTTACATAAATGAATTAATCTATCAACAATTTTTTTTAGACTTTTTATTTGAGTTTTGATTAACTACTGCATAAAAAATGTTTTGAGATAGATAGAGAGATTCGATGTCTGAGGTGGCCGATCATGGATCGCGAAAGTGCAGGCGTTGCCATGATATGTTAAAAAGATGCGGTTTCGAATTCCGCCTTGTGATAAAAATTTTGTGTTCTTGAAATAGCTGTTGTTATGTTGTTCTTATAAAATAATTTTTAAAGCATTTTAATGGTATATAACTATAATATAAAAGTTAACTTCTTCATATTTATGGTCCATTCAATAACCAGTTACACTGCCAGCAAAATGTTTTATATTATTTCTATCGAACCAAAACAATACGATACGAATTTGCAGTATAAACATCATTTGAAACACTAGATGCCATAACAAACATTATGTAATTGGCTTCTAATCTTAGTCTTAACACGAATATAGCGATAATACAGCTTATTATAACTATAATACGCAATAGCGTTAACGTCATACGTCGCGACAATTTTTCTATTTATACTTTTTATGTATTTTATTTATATATGCCTGACTATGAGCATTGTATAATAATTAATGTTATTGTTCATGTTTTCACATGGTTTACACATATACATATACATTACACATAGATAAATAACAATTCAAGTAGGTAAGCTGTTATAAAATCAGCATTTTCATGAGCCCAATGAAAAACCCCTTTTTCTGAAAAATTCTCATAAAGATGGTGGGAAAACTTTGTCTTAACTTTTTTACGACAAAAAGTCGCTCATGTTCCAGTAATGGCCTCAGTCGTCCCCAAACCATAGAGGATGGTGGCAAAACACTGGGTAACTTGCGCAAGTCATGGAAGAAACGCAAGGAGGTTAAGCTGAATGACAGACGGTGTTCCCCCACCGAGGAGCGGGCTCCTTCACCCGCTGACCCGGAGAGGGATGAGCGAGCCCGACCAGGGTGGGACTTTGTCGCTGATGATTTTGAAGGTAAGTGTTGATAATACTTGAAAGTCCATTTAATTATATACGATTGATAAAATATAATATATATTCTTTATTTAATTATTTAGTGACTAGCTTTTGGCCGCTTCACTTCGCGATACCGCGATATATTTTATAGAAATTACTTCACTTCTTTAGGCGTAAAAATAGACAGATTAATGAATAATGGGAACCTATTACTAAAATTACCCTGTCCACCCATCTGCTGTCTCTCTGTCACCACGCTATCAACAAATCGAAGCCGAGTAATGTTTGACATGGTCATGGTAAACTAGATGGTTTGCATCGGAACCTTTATATTCGCAAATTCAAAAAAAAATTCTGTGCGTGTGACACGGGCAAAGCTAGTTTAATATAGAAAACTTGCATCTGATTAATTGTCTCATTGTCTTCGTTATTCTAGCACCTGAAAATAAATTTCTATTGGCAGGCACGATGGTAGTCCGCACGATGTGCCTGGAGTGCGAGACGGTGACGCAGAAGGCGCAGGCGGTGTGCGAGCTGTGCGTGCCCGTGGGCGACGACGACGCGGCCGACGAGCCCTTCCGCGCCGCCTGCCTCTCCAGCGAGTACCTGCGCGATCAGAACAAGGTAACCCTAAACCCAATGTAGCACTATGAGAATAAAATCACTCGTTGCCGCTGTCAGAATAAGGTGACCCAGTACAGCCATCAGAATAGGGTCACTAGAGCCGCTATCAGAATAAGGTGACCCAGTACCGCCATCAGAATAGGGTCACTAGAGCCGCTATCAGCATAAGGTGACCCAGCACCGCCATCAGAATAGGGTCACTAGAGCCGCTATCAGAATAAGGTGACCCAGTACCGCCATCAGAATAGGGTCACCCGTTGCCGCTATCAGTTTGTCCTTAATCTTTTTTGAGGTTATAGTAGTTATAGTATAGGATTCGTAAAGAATTAATTCATCAGGAGAATTCTATTGCAGTAAAGAATCGCCCAAATTTCGAATTTTATTACCCGCGTCGAAAGTCCGTATCCCGTAGGAATATCGGGATAAAAAGTTGCCTGTATGTTCCAGTTGTTCAGCTATACATACCAAATTTTATTGCAATTGGTTCAGTAGTTTTTGCGTGAAAGAGTAGCAAACATACACACATCCATACAAACTTTCGCATTTATAGTATTATAGTAGGATTATTCATAGTTTTTCAATGTATTTTCTTCGTTCTTTCAAATATTTTAATTAATTAATAATACAATTCTGAAGAGTCTGTGTGATCGTTCTCGAGAAGCTTAACTAAGCAGTGAACATAACCCGCAGTACTGGTGCGAGCGCTGCCTCCGCTACAACGAGGCGCGGCGCAGCGTCGCTTATTCGCGCCTGCCGCGGCTGCTGGTGCTCCAGCTGAAGCGCTTCAGCGGCGGCATGGAGAAGATCACCCGCCACGCGCCAACGCCGCTGCTGATGCCGTGCTTCTGCGAGCCGTGCGCGCGCCGCCCGCCCGACCTGCCGCCGGCGCACAGGTGATGAGTAATTGTATTTACAATAGCATTTAAATGTGATTAAAGTAGCTCATTTGCAGATTATATGTAGGTAAATCATTTTATCCTGGCTGTCCTTATCAGGATAATAAGTTGAACTAATGAAATAATTATATTACCAAGTTTGAATTAAATCTGTCTGTTTTAAGTGGATCAAAATAGAGACCAAAGAAGTCGGTTACGGAATTTGAATAAAGGCCACTTTTGACTGATACAAGATACGATAGTTACTATAAGTACGATGTTGTTGGCTGTTACTAAAATTAAATGAAATATGCATGTCATAAAATTTCAGGTACATCCTGTGGGCGGTCATAATGCATCTCGGCCAGACCCTAACCGGCGGGCACTACGTCGCGTACGCGCGCGACAGCTCGCAGGCCGACGTAAAGTGCGAAAGAGAGAGCAGCAACGAATCAGCCACCTCCAACACCGGCACCAGCTTCATGCGGACACTCTTCAACCGACCCAGGCCTCAACAAACTGGCTGTACGGCCAGAGAATGCTGTGTGCCTAGACACAGGCCGGAAACCGGCTGGCTCGCCTGCGACGATGACCTCGTCAAACCGATATCCAATGAAGAGTTCGAAGACCTCCTCTCGGCTGAACCCAAAATGAGATCTGCAGCGACACCCTACCTACTATTTTATGTCAAAAGTGAAGTCGGCTAGTCCTAGTGCGGTTGAGTTTAAAATTTAGCAGTGAATGTTCTGTTATTCTTTAAAATGCTTTAAAAGACAGACACATTGTACTGTGTCGAGCCGAAGTGATATTATGGATATGAAGTTAACATTTCAATAGATATATTTAAAACTAATTCTTGGTATTCTACTGACAATACGAACTCGAAAATTATGAATATATCTTCATATAAATGTATAATCTGTTAAATGTATATTGAATGGATTCATATTTATGACAAAATTGTAAAGCTAAATTTATAAATAGCATGTTGTTGTGTGAGATGGCCTAAATTTAAATTCAATTTGATACTCTTTGTAACCGTACATTTGAAAATGTATTTGTAAAAAGTTATATGCAAATGAATAGATTCAGTTATTATAGTCCATTAATTGTATATTGTAAAAAATAATGACAGTTCAAAATTAGAACAATATGCAAAAATGATATGTGCAGTATTACCACTGGATATATAAAGTGCACTCTACATAAAGAAAATTTATATATTTAATTAATTATAAAGATGTCATTCTGTACCAAGTGATAGTTGTTCAGATTTTACTTATTTTGTTAATATTAAAGCAATATTCAAATCAATATTCTAACAGATCACACATAAAAGTATATATATTTTTTAATTAAAAGTACTGAAGTTTCATAGAATCCCGTAAATTAAAGATGAATGACCAATTTATGGCTGCATATGTATTAATAACTGGTGGTTGGCATTTAAGATAAGTATCATTTTTAAAAACCAATTCACTTTCATATGAATTGTTGTTGTGTCTGACATTCCATGTAATATTTTAATAGAACAATGCTTTATGAAAATATATAACGATGTTTTATATACTATGGGTTGAAACTATGATTATTCACGTCAAACCTTATTTTGAGGAAAAAGGTCACATTTAAAGGGCTAATGAACTTAACTGTAGAATGACTATTTTTTGGTACTTTACATATTTTGGGCTGATTTTTCAATTGTCAATTTACAATAGATAACTCATATTTTTTTTTTTTGTTTAAAGTTTGTGAATAATATGGGATGGCATTACAGCAATTTATATTTGGAATAACTTTTACTTGGACATTGAAAGATAAGCCCTAAAACATTTAAATTCAATACTAAGGCGTACTTATGACTTTATTTTCTTGTAAAATAAAATTAAGCAAGAGTGAGAAGAGCTAGATTAATTTCACTACATATTCAAGTTTATCAATTGATTGTCATGACATTTTTATATTATTTAAAAATAGTCTTTCCCTTTTCAAATTTGTTTGTGTGGGATTTGCGATAAAAGCTTTTCGCTTAGAAGTTTTTCACAGTAAGCTTGCTTTTTTTTGTAACCATCAATAAAATAATATAATTTTTCTAATCCAATTAATATTTCAACTTCCGACGCAGTCGTCGGAATAAATATAATGAATTCTTAAAATATAAACTTGGTATGTTACAAAACAGACTATCAGAAGGCATTTTCTGTTTTATAAGCACGAAGATTTGTTATTTTTTTTTATTTATATGTCAAGAATGAACAATATAATCCCATTAATGATATATTTTGTTGAACAAGATCTAACAAGATATACCTTTATTATTACCACTTTTAGTTTATACTAGATAAATATACGAAGTTAATATAAGGTCATCAATAGTTATTTAATCAATTTTATATCAAACAAAAAACATATATTTGTGATACAAGAATATTTTCCCCTCAACTAATCTCCCGAGTTAGTATAGTGTTTTATTTAGCCATCGCTTTGCGTCTATGTTATCGCCTCATCTTAGTTTTTGGTTTGTTAATAATATTGTGTAGTCATAAATCATACAAATTGTGGTTGCAGAGTTGTTTTCAAAATGTTACGTAATTTTTTTTATAAAAAAACGTGTTTTTCATACACTCTTTCATTGCATAAATAACTCTTATGCCATGACGTAATTTAAAACAATTCGTATGTATCCTATAAATACTTTTTTAAAACATTAAATTTAGAAAGGAATTAATATACGCAATAAAATCAAATGGTACGTTTTTTAAGTTCTGTTTAAAATGGAAGAAACAACACAATATTATATTTTACGATGTATAATAAATATTGCAGCTTTAGACCAAATTTAAAATTGCTTGCTTTGTGACTGCTAACGTGATATATATTTAACAAATGTTAAAACGAATTTGCTATTTAAGTAAGACAAAAAGCCTTCTTCACAACTATTTTTCTACTTGGAATGTAATTATCCTTTTCTAAATATGTTTATTACCCTTTGTAATAGATAAAATTTTTAAAATATGTTAAAATAGTCAATAATATAAAGACCAGTTAACAATACTATAATTACTAGTTGAGATACATTCGTATATTATTGATTTGTATCATTTTTTTTTCTAGACCTTTAATGTAATGGTTACTGTACACAATTTTAATTATTTAGTAACAATTCAGCACTTTTGCTTATTTTTTTTTCAGAGGACAAGGCTCAGAATAATTAACCAGATTATAGTCAAAAGGATTTCGAGAATATTCAGAAATGCAATTACCATGCAACAATTTTAAACTGTAGTCTGTAGATCATTTGTGTACAATAACTTTTATATAAGTAGGATACATAGTTTAAAATGAGTTCAGGACCCCAGTGTGTATTAGCTTTAAACTTAGCCGCTATACTTTGAGTGTTAAGAATAAACATTAAAGTCCGACAATTTTCTACAAACAACATATTATATTGTATTATTACGTCACGTATTTTTATTTTTAAATTTATTGCTCTTGTATGTTTAGTGTGCTGTATATTTGTTGCAAATGCCATTCCAAAACCTTTCAAAAAGGTTATATCTTGTCAGTAGTTATATAACTTTATTTTACTAATGCAAAAATGTTATTTCATTGTAAATTAAATTTGAATAAAAATTATTTCGAATGCATATTAGTTTTTTGTTGCATTACTGTTAACTATTTTTCCAGTTTTGTTTTTATATCCTCAATAATTGTATACACTATTGACTATACACCTATAAAATATTTTTTCATTTTATAACGACTATTAGATGTATCTGATCGTATCGGTTGATATCATTATCACAAGGTATGAGCGTGATCTACTATCAAGTATCGTAATAAATGTACAGCTGTTTTATACCCATAGGCCTCATGTATTCTATAATTTTGATATTGTATCAAATATGTACTTTCTAGGTTTCAGTCGAATTATACTAAGTTTAAGTTTATTCTTATAAAAACAAAGTCAAATACAATCCAAATAACTTGTCGATTGTAACGCAATCAGTGAAAATGGGCCTTATATTAAATATTGCATATGTTACGATATTCAACTTGTTTTCTGTTGTCCCATAACAAAAAAACCCTGGGAGTAGGACATAGGTGAGTAATAATAAAACAAAAAAAAATCGGTATGGGGTACCTATACAAATAACTATGAATATTACAATGACTCATTTCGTGTTTAATACATCGATATATACCTACTTATTCTAATTGTGTATCCTTTGCACAGATAACATAATACTATACTAGATCCTTAGATATTATTAAATACGATTTCATTACCTACTAATATAGAAATAGTGAATTTATTAAATATTAGGTACAACACAAATTAGTTGCAGGATGAAATCTTCCCCGATTCTTTTGTACGTAACGTAATGTATATGCGTACGGGAGGGGTTAAGTTTATTGACATTTCAATAAGATAAGTGGAAACCGAAGTTATCATGCAGTTGAACTAAACCGGTCATATAGAGGTTTCGACGTGTAGTGAATCAGTTGTGTGGACTGTGTATTAATAGAAAATAAAATGAAAGCTATAGTGCGAGACGGCATAAAAGTAAGTTTAAAAAATTTCTTCAAAGTCATTAATAAGTTTTAAGAACACCGGCGTTTTTTAAACGCCTGGATTATTCGCATGAGAATTGTTAATTTAAACTATGTCTAAATCATCGAAATACAGAAGATTTTTATTTATTGATATATATTTTTACTATTAACCCGTCATTTGTCATAACTTATAAAATATAACAACACCTTTGATCGATTTTGGATGTTTTGCATTTTCTGTGACTATTGTCGTAGACTGTGATAGTTTAAGTATAAACATTTTTTATAAATATAGTATTTTATTTGAGACTGCTTAAAAAAGACTTAAAGGTCAGGCATTATTTTAAAAAAGTCAACTATATATAATATGCTAGCGTAGAAATGAACCTCTGCCTGTGACATTGCAATGACCTTTTAGAATTCCATAGAGTTGCTGTCAAAGTATTCAGTATTCACATAATTTCTATAAAATCGGAACTTTCGAGTTTCGAATTTCGACGTGTTGAACTTGATCGTAGTTTTATTTTTTAAGAAAAATTATGGCATCGATGGAATTAGTAAGTTAATTTTACATTATGGCTAAAATATGATTTAACTCTAGTTAAGTTAACAAAAAACTTAAAATAGGTTAGTAGTAGGTAAATATTGAATCATCAGGTGATGCCGGTAAACCCACCATCTTTAATCATTATTAAATTTTAACAGGTTAGATAAATATTATGGTTTATGTGGGATATATATGGGATATTACTGTTGTTGAAAAATCAACAATAAATTAACATTACTCATTCACACTACATTATCAGAAATTCGAAAAATACTTATAATTGTATTTGATTTCGTATTAAGAGCTACCTAATGAACTATTTATTCTACTGCTTGTAATAAAAGGTGAAACAAACAAGAATCCTCCAAATAATATAGTGATTCTTTAGGAAATATAATACACACATATTTAGAAATTGCAAGATAGTTGTCCCCGGAGCAACCGGGCCGCTGTCTAGCAGGGCAACCTTCATGAAAAAAACTTCACTTTTATGAAACGAATTGAGTTGCTGCAACAAATACATATTGTGTATTTTTTTACTAAAGGAATAAACAATTATATAGACGCCTAACATATGCAAACTTATACAACCTCTCGGTTCATATTTTGTTTATTTCACATCTTCGCATAACTTAATCTGAAAATTAACATCTTTAATCGATTATTATTAATTCAATATGCATTCACCTGATAACCCAAGTACCCGAGATTCTTTTGATTAGATTTTCAGATTCCACATATGTATGTATTATGGCGACGCACACGCAATTAAAGACATGACACATCCGATGATTTTCAATACAATAAAAACGGAGATTTCATGGCAAAAAAAACATGTTCTAATAACTAAAGTACCTATACTGCAGAATAATAAGTACAAGTATACACACTAACGCAAACACAGTTATGCAAAAAAATATGCAAACATTAATATACTACCTAGGTATAAGGGATATTGGAATTTGTAGTTAAAATTTAAAATCACACACTCGAATGTCAGATTGATTATTTGAATTAGTTATCAATTAACACGGGTTTGGCAAACTGTAACTCTGTTTTGGTTTCTGGCACACCTTCAAAGATTAAAATTAGACGATCCCTATATTATATTTTAGCAGTTAGACGTATTTTTAATGTTCTTTCATACAGTTTAAAATCTTAACTCAAAGCCATGACAAAGTAATACGTGGGATAAGGCTTCCATTACGGCAAGGGTTGTAATTTGAAAAGGGGAGAAAAGACTGGTTCGTTTTTCCGTCCCGCGTCACAACTTTGATGCGCGCGCCAACTGTCGTGATTCGACGTTCAATACGCAAGTCCGTATTTCAATGCGGCCGAGAGAAGTTTTCTACGCTAAAGGGCAGTTCAAGATCATATGCACCGTCGGTTTCGCCACTTGTGAATTTTCAGAGTGGTGATCTTAGCAACAATAGTGTAAAAATGGTTTGGTGCACAATTTACGATGGAAAAACCGAGGTATTGAACACAACAGTCTTATTTCAGTCCATTATTGAACAGTAACAATAATTAGTGTTTCTGAATGTAGCCAATTCTGAAAATTAAAATGTGAAGGTTTTTTCAACAATATAAGATAAAAAATTACTTTTCACATTTCACCTTTATCACAATTTATATTCCAATAAGACATTGAAAATATAAATATCAATAACTAATGTCTATGGCTCCTCCGACTCAGCCTCAGTTAATTATTTTCATGTAGGTGTATGTGTAGAAATTAAATAAGTATAAACTTATTAACTCACCTTGTAATTGTACATAATAATCAATTTTAATATTTTTCAATTGAACACTGCACATAGATTTTCAGTTTTTAATCTTCCTTCATCTATAGTTTTGTGTAGAATTATAACAAGAACTAATATATTTAGCACCTGAAGTTACAGTCATAAACAGCGGCAAGGTCAACATAAATACATTATCAGTTCATGTAATAGAACATGTCTCAGAAATAAATAAATGTATTTATGCAGCGTTGTATTGAAATAGATAATGAAATGTTTTCCATAAATCTAAATATTCATAATATTAAGAATCATATTTAATGTCTGAAAAATGTATTTGCTTTGATATTATAGTAGTAAATAATAAAGTTATGCTAAAACTAAGAATTTATTTTCAACACACTCACACCATAGCATTCCATTTTCCTTCTAGTCCTAGGTAGGTATAGTTTATGATAATATTTTATACTTCAGAAATCCATTTGTGCTCTTTTAAGTACTGTGATTATTTTTTATCCAAATATTAATTTTCAAATGTATATTTATTTGAAAAATTTTTGTGCAAATAAGTACTTTAACCACTAACAAAAAATTTCACTATTTTATATATTTTTTTCTTAAGTAAGATATTCTAGGTTCAAATGTTTTCTATTGTGGTTTCTCAGATAGGTTTAATATTTTATTTACTGTATTATATTATATTAAACAACTAAATGTTCCACAGAGCGGGTCTGCGGAGAAGCCAAGCATGCAGTTAGCTGCTTCCAATGCTCTGTCGAATCTGGACCATATGTGCAGCCTCGACATCGACTCCAGGGCTTCATATGTACGTCTCTCTGGAATCATCTGCACAATCGGTAAGTGACTAAGGAATTAATACAAGTACATACTGTCTTATATTATGTAGATATTTTTGTTTGATTTCCAAGGTCTAGTGGATGATCAAGCTGTATTGTATTAGTGTTATTATATAGTGGTATATACTGGTATTGTTTATGTGGTAGTCGAGCACGCTTCGGCACGAATTGGGCCAGCTCGCACCGGGGAAGTACCACACCCCCACAGAAGACCGGCGTGAAATAGCGTTCTGCTGTGTTTCGTTCGGTGAGTGGGGGAGCCGGAGGCCCATATCCTTTTTCTTACCCTCCCCAGTCCTTTCCTTTATTCCTATCGCCAATCCTTACCATCAGGCGTCCCACCAGCTCCATTGCCGACTGTAACATAAAAAAAAATAGTGTGATACAATAGTTGGTTAATTAGAGGATTATATGAGATTGTTTCAATATAAAAGTTAAAATTTAGTAAAATTTAATACATTATGCTATATGAAAAGATTCAGTCATGCATTACCTACAGCTACCCCTGCTTCAAATTGTAATATTATATATGTAGTATATATAGGTGTGTGTTGTTTTCTTTTCTAGTACATATTTAAAAACCATTAGCATAGTATTAAGAGATACTGAAATATCTATTTTGCGTTAGTATGTTCCTATTACTCCAAATTCACACTTACGATTGTTTCTTATAATCGATGATTTTTTAATCGTGACGTAACAGGGCCGGCGTCCAGAAGTGTCGAGATGCTGGAGAAAATGATGGAAACTGGTATGAACGTGGCCCGTATGAACTTCTCACACGGCTCGCACGAATACCACGCAGAGACGATCCGCAACTGCCGGGAGGCTGAGAAGAATTACAGCAAGAAACTCGGCATGCCATTTTCATTGGCCATCGCTTTGGATACTAAGGGACCGGAGATCAGAACTGGCCTTTTGGAAGGTGTAAGTATGCCTTATTATAAATTATTATGTTTGATTCACTTTGCTTCACTTCAATTTCAAAGAGAGTCACATTTTACTGGACCTACTCTCGATATCAATAAAATGTTATACTGTACAATAAAAGAGTGATATGTGGACACTATTTTTACTATAATACTTGAATAAAAATATAATTAAATTAAAATAAATGTATTAAATTATATAAGTATTCATTGTATGTATATTTTGTCTGTTTTATTCTATTGTGATAAATTATAACTTATACATACATTTCTGGATCAATTTTACAAATTGTAGTAAATTGATAAGCTAATTAATTATACATTAATGTAATTTAATTTTTATTTTTATAGCATTGAAATGCTTTATAAATTACAAATTTTGAAAGAATAGAAAAAACTTGCTACGGTTAGGCAAGATACGCAGGTTCGAATCCTGCCTCGTGATCAAATTTTTTCTATTCTTTCAAAATTTATACATTAATGTAATTTATTAGAATATCCAAGAGCATTAATTTGCTTTTTGTTAATTGGTTGTTCGCATAAATGAAACGTGGTCCTGCATACAAATTGCAGTATATGAAAACAATACATGTTACATACTCTACCATAATAAATTTAAATCTTTTTGCTTCATTAAATCTGCAAAAACAGCGTAAAACACTATGAAGAAATGTTAAAAACATTACTGTTACTGCTTTATATACTTGTCTCCATCAGAAAGATAAAAAACCATAACAAAATTTCTATGCTTTTGTCATACACCCTGTATATTATGTTGCTACAATATTTTCTTATATACAGGGTGGTTCCGCGGAAGTAGAGTTGAAAAAGGGTGAGACACTCAAACTAACAACCGACCCTGGGTACCAAGAGCGCGGCAACGCATCTACCGTGTTTGTCGATTACAAGAACATCACTAACGTAGTGAAGCCCGGTAACCGGATATTTATCGATGACGGTCTCATCTCTGTCATCTGTCAGTCATCGACTTCCGACACTCTGGTCTGCACTATCGAGAATGGAGGTGAGTTTTTGAGGGTAATTTGATATATTATGTAATGGTATGGAATTTATAACAAACAGGACTATGCTTGATTAGATAAATGTAAAAAATATAAGTAGCAAAGTAATGATTCTGCTCAAATAAAATGTTAAAATATTTACATAGCTTTTTTACCTTCAAATCCCATGTAATGTAAGATACACATTGCAATAATAATGCTTTATAATGTAAAACAATAAGTTTTTTTGTAAGAAACTTAGAGGAGTTCTTTATAAATTTCCCTGTAAATTATATTCGCAATTTCCGTAGATAGTATCCGATTTACAGTGTAATTAATTGCTTTTTCTTTTTATTGAGGTATGCTCGGTTCAAGAAAGGGTGTGAACCTCCCCGGCCTGCCTGTAGACCTGCCTGCCGTGTCCGAAAAGGACAAGTCTGATTTGTTATTCGGTGTTGAACAAGGTGTAAGTATAATCTATACTCATTATATGAAGATGAAGTGTTTGTTTGAACGCGACAATATCAGGAACTACTAGTTATAAATGTTATTTAAATATTTAATATTGGTTGTACACAAAATGACCATATAGATTATATGATGCATACATTTCGTATGTATAGTATTAATGAATAATAAACATAAATAGTAATTTTCTTTAGCTATTCTCATTCTTTAAAAATCTTACAACTAGACACAATAGTTAACTTTCCTGTTCGGTACAAACATTTATTGGCTTTTTTTAACAATGTAGGTGTTTAAAACAAAAACAAGCCTATCAATCTATCTCTTCAGAAAGAGTAATTTCTAATTAGCCTTAAATTAGAAATTGTAACCCCTACACTGTAACGAGTTATGATAATCAACATTAATTATTAATAATAAATATAGTGAGCTAATCGGTATCATTGCTTGACATTCTATTCGGATGAGTAGTGAACCAGATAAAAGCAGGATATCACGAGACGATAGCACGTGGTCCATAATGTAAACACGCCATATCTTTTGTATATCATTTATGTTCGTACTTCGTATGTGTGCATATAGGTAGTGATAAATTTTATTGATATTTGTGTGGGTAGTTCAAGATTTATAAAAGCGATGCCATGATTCTATATAAGGTGCATTCCTTTTGCCATGTATTTTTATTCAAAAAAATTAATATTATTAAAATTTGTCCCATTTTTATCTATAGAAAATCAATGGTAATTGTAAATGGTAAAAAAAGCGTATACGATAGATTAGTATTTTTACAAGTAAGGAAGAAACCTTCAAAAGTACCTCAATTTTTTTTAAAAACAATATCGTACTCTCATTTTAGGTTATATCCTATTAGCAATTAGTTATATTGTGAATGCTTATAAGCAAACTTAATTAGAGGAAGTTACAGCTCCGTAGAGTTCCTTCTACGGTACAAAATTCAAAACATCAATCGAGGAAAGTTCTTCTATAACGCCTGTTAAAAAAAATCTTTCAAAGGTCGACATGATTTTCGCGTCGTTCATCCGCAACGGAGCCGCCCTGCAAGAAATCCGCGGCATCCTGGGCGAGAAGGGGAAGAACATTAAGATCATCTCCAAGATCGAGAATCACCAGGGCATGGTCAACCTTGACGAGATTATTGCTGTAAGTCCTGAATTATCGATATAAATGAAACAACTTGGAAATGTGACAAGATCATATGGGTAAAGTAGAGATTATGTTTTTGGTCGTAAAAGTAATGTATTTGTATAATATCCTACTTCGTTCCATAAAAATGGTAAATATTGTATTATTCTTACACAATAGCCTCTGAACGGACCTTATCTGAAAGCGAGAAATAATTGATACATCTCAGATCAAAAAAAAAAGTCTCGGTCTGCCAGGACAAAAAAGGTTGATCACCTACTTGTCCATAAAGAAAATCGATCAGTGAAACAGATGTATATCATCTGCCCTATACCCCACTAGGGGACACGGGACTTTTCAGATCAATAATACTTCTTACAATATAAGAGGTGACATCTATTTCAGCAATGTTTATCATTTAATTCAACAACTGGTTCGAACCAGTTCAAATTGTATCACAGCACCAAATTCGGGTTCACTTTAAATTGCTTTAAGCTCTTAACATTTGACATGGTGGAAACTAGTTTTTGCAATGATGTGCCGGGTTTGTAACGCGGATGCTGCCAATTTGTAGCGTGCACTAACTCTAATGACTTTATGAATTGAATAAGGTTGTTCTGTTATTGTTAAATTGTCGCAAAATTGCATATACTTATTCGGACCAGTTTCTACATTTGGTTTTATTCATCAGGATCGACATTCTAGTCTAAATATATTTTTTAATTTTAAAGTTTATTAACTTAGGCTAACGCACTAGGTTAGGAGATGAGATTTTTTTTTTTTATATGGTATTATTAACCTTTAACCTTTAAGTGTATTTAAAGTAATAATCTTTAAATGCCCTTGTTCTAATATAACATCTAATACTGCCATTTCTGATTTCAGGCATCTGACGGTATCATGGTAGCTCGAGGCGACTTGGGTATCGAGATTCCTCCAGAAAAGGTGTCTTTGGCGCAGAAAACTATGATCGCACGTTGTAATTTGGTGAGTTTACTAATGTGTTATTATAGTGATCTTCAAAGTAAATACGTTATTATTATATTATGTTTAGTATGTTCATTCATGTTATATTTTACTTCACACACTATTTAAAAAAAAACTTTCCCTCCCTTGTCGAAATTGAATTTGCGAAATTATTTTTCTGATTTTTATTCATATACATATATATTTTTCTATTGATTTACCTTAGCGTATTTAAAGATACAATTTGAAAATGTCTCTTTAGCTATAAACTACCTTGTATATTAAAAATAAGTTAAGTCGCGTTAAGTTATACACACAGAACACCATTTATAAAAACGCCTAAAAAGATTTTCACGGTTTCAAAAAATTCACCCAGACGGTTGAGCTAGCTAATAGATAAGATTGCTACACAAATTAGAAATAAATAATCGCTTGACTTACACGACAGGTCGGTAAACCGGTGATATGCGCGACGCAAATGCTGGAGTCGATGGTGAAGAAGCCGCGGCCCACGCGCGCCGAGACGTCGGACGTGGCCAACGCGATCCTCGACGGCGCGGACTGCGTCATGCTGTCCGGCGAGACGGCCAAGGGCGACTACCCGCTGGAGTGCGTGCTCACTATGGCCAACATCTGCAAGGAGGCTGAGGCGGCGATCTGGCACAAGCAGCTGTTCATCGATCTGGTTGCGCAGGTATTTATTTTTTTGTGTTGTGCATTTAATTCATTGAAATTGGTAACAAATGTGAAGCGTTTGGTTTAATGTTCTTCCTGTTACACTGTTACTCTTTTTTAGTATTTACAAAGAAAATTACAGGCATCTTGTTATTTTTCGAATATATTATTACAGGATGCATAATATCTCTTTAAAGACTCACAATATTTTAGAAACTTTGCACAACACGACAACGATTAATATTCGAAATGATATGAAAAATTTAATGCCTAAAAGTATTAAATTTCCATATAGAACCCTACAAAAAACCACGAAATGTCACTATATTAAAATCCAACTAAAATTACTTACAATCCCCACGTACCAGGTGAAACCGCCAATCGAGCCAGCGCACTCAGTGGCGATCGCGTCCGTAGAGGCGTCGTCCAAGTGCATGGCGTCCGCCATCATCGTCATCACCACCAGCGGCCGGTCCGCGTACCTGCTCAGCAAGTACAGGCCGCGCTGCCCCATCATCGCCGTCACGCGGCACGCGCAGACCGCTCGCCAGGCGCACCTGTACCGCGGCGTGCTGCCCCTCGTGTACGAAGGTAACGCGAACGTGAGGTATAGACTATAGACCACCATTTGCCCCTCGGCTTGACCTTCATTGTGTTTGCAATAATGAATGATCAGAACAGAAATTACGCATTTTGTAAGTGCTTGAAAAGATCCATAAATTAGTAGGTTTAGTACTTATTTATGTAAATACATATTTTTTACACGCACGGTAGTTAATTTGTTTCCTATAAGTTCACATTATTAATTACTAGACGCTTATCCCGGCTCCGCCCGGATATCAAGGTTCCTGTGTTATCCTAAGGGAGCATTTAATCGGGATAAAAAGTGTTCTATCATAAAAGTTAGCTCATACCCTCTCTATACACCAAATATCGTCGAAACCCGTTCAGTAGTTTCAAAGTGATTGATGGACAAACATCCAAACAAACTAACTTTCACATTATGATAGTGTGATTATATTCTTTGTAGCGAGAGTGGAAGGATTGTCTGTATACGTGTGTATATATGTATATATAACCCGTAACAACGCTCGCAGAGGGCGTGGCGAGCGACTGGCTAAAGGACGTGGACAACCGCGTGCAGTACGGGCTGCAGTTCGGGCGCAAGCGCGGCTTCCTGCGCACCGGCGACAACGTCGTGCTCGTCACCGGCTGGCGGCAGGGCTCCGGATACACCAACACCATGCGCATCATGTGAGTTACATATCACGCACATACACACACAAACACAGCGACTACACCAACCAACACCATGCGCATCATGTGAGTTACATATCACGCACACACACACACATACACACACACAGAGAGTGACACAAACACAGCGACTACACTAACCAACACCATGTATGAATCACATAACACATACACATACTACACCAACACCTTAACAACATGCGTATCATGTGAGTTACATAACAAGCTCGCATGACGCACACACACCGACTACACCACCATCACCATGCGTATCATGTGCGCATGCGTTAACACACAAATATACATAGTTTAACATACATTCATACACGCAGTGTTTTGTCTACACTTACGTTGCAACACCATGCGTATATTGTAGCACACAACCGAGACTTTATTTTACTTTTATTTTTTCAGCCAAGTGGAATAAGAAAAGTTGTTTGAAACGTGCCGGATGTGAAGATATTCCTATGAAGTATTAGAGCAACCAGCAGTGATAAAAGATCTACGCACTTTAAGTGATATTAAATAAGCTATGTAATTATTGTATGTCGAAATTTAACTAGCGTAGGAAATATTTATTAATGCAAAGTTTATAGAAGTACGAGTGTTGCATTTGTATGTGATGCTTAATAAAAGTTTTATTTCTGGTCTGGTGTTTTATTGAATTTGAGATTCATACATACTTACGGATACTTATCCGTTTAGAAAAATCTATGACAAGGATACAAGGATGTCTTCTTTCATCTTTTTCTGCTTGACCCTGATGGTCAATCACATCGGGAAATCCACATGGAGGTATAGAATAGGGACCGTCAAATGTACTGGGTAATATGGATTACGCTGACCACTTATACGTTGTAAGTCACACTCGAGCAGACATACAAAACAAACGGCTTACGTAAAGGTGCCAAGAAAATTGGCTTAAAGGTCACAAAAGACCGAGGAAATGAGATGCAGTACAATAAGCTTACATCAGTTATTGATATCCAAAGAAACCATAATGCGCATACATTCATTTATCGATGGGGATGATACTATCTTACGAGGAAGTATTAGAGCAAAGGAAAGATTTATCGTAATCTGTAGTAACAAGAAGTCGTATAAAGATAAAAAAAATCCGTAAAACATGTTGGGTCACTTATAAAAGTCAAGTATAAGTATTTATATCCTCATGTGTTTAAATAGTCGAACTAGTACGTAGTAGTAGTTTTTAACATTACTATTCTTCTAGACACAGTGTAGAAGAATAGTAATTTTGTTTAACAATTTTGCACTTATGTGTGAAAGTTTGGTATTATTAATTTTATGAAGACAAATAAAATAATGAAAAATAAGGATATGATATCTATTATGTATTACTACTGTACTGTATGGTATTATATTATCTGTGCTACTTTTATATTTAGAGTGAATTTCAAAAACAGTTTATTATAAACGTATTTATTCATTGTTCGTCACTAGAATCTTGACTGCTGAAAATGCTGGCTTGTGAATAGTGCCATCCTTTTTTATTGCGTTGATTGTACTCCGCACTGGTGGCAGAAGTCTATAATTGGTTGAATTGTTTGTATACACATACTATGTCACTATTTGGTTGCAATTCCGTACAAATCTTGGGCGCAGAAGACATCTTAAAATATTTTTATATGAATTCTTCTTCAACTTATAAAGGTCAAAAGTCAGTTTAGAGTTTAAACTGACTTGGAAAATATGTATATGTCGTAGTACTCAGTTTGGTTTATTTCCTACATTACTTTGTATTTAAAAAAAGGAAACTAAATACACTACCATTTGATAAAATTTAATTTTAATTTTATACTTTGTCGCGAGCAGAGCGCGTGTATTTGAAAAGTTCTATTTTAGTGCCAAGCACTCCTCGCTAGATGGCGGGATTCTAAAATTGAACATATAGGCTTTTCTGCATGGCTATTAATCTAAGCTTTAATGTATTGTTTGTATCCTACAAAGTTGGCTAAGTGTCAAAGTTTATTTTAATAATGCAAAGTTCTGGATCATGAAGATTTAAAAAGTATTTGAGTAAAGGTCTTAAATTATCAAAATGTTTATCTTGTTATATTCTATTACTATTAAGTTCAAAACATTTTTCGATAAATAACTAATTGATGTTTTAATTTATAATTATTCTATGTACACTATGTACATTCTATACCGTTTATTAAAGTCTAATTTTATCATTCAACTTTAATCCTTCACTTTTTTTTTTAGATTATAGTCGGCAATAGATCTGGTGGGTCGCCTGATGGTAAGCGCTACCACCGCCCATGATCATTTGGAGAGGTGTAATGTTGATTGCAGACCTTACGCCTCGTCAAATGGATTGCTGACTTCAAATTGGAATGGGTTTAGGAAAGGATTGACGAGAGGAATAAAGAAAAAGACTGAGATGGATAAGGAAAAGGATATGGACCTCCGGCTCCCCCACTCACCGAACGAATCACAGCAGTATGCTATTTCATGCCGGTCTTCTGTGGACAATGCTTCTTCATATTAAAAAATCAACAATATCAGGTTGATTTTTATTGATTTTCGAGAGTTATCGAATGAAACAACGAAGAATATTTTTATCAACATTTATTCATTTTAAGATACGTTAATTAGGATTTTTTTCTGCTAATCATACCTAAGGAAGAAAGAAATACTTTAACATCGATCCCCTACGCAGTGAATATGTCCATGAAAATGTATCGTAAAGAATTTATTGTATTTTAAGCTGTTGCCATTAAATAAAAGCAAGGTCGTCATCAATCGGGGCAACAAACGACCATTTTATATCAAGACATTTGTTTACATGTAATGTTGCATGCTACATTACTCGTCACTGTATTAGCTTCAGTATTTATATTTATTGCTTTTCTGTCTGCGAAACTTTGTACAAGTCGTTTTGCTTATTTTAAAATTTGAAGTAAAGAATAAAAAAGGTAAAATTATTGCTAAAAATGCTTTGTATAAAAGCGAGATTGCAACGGTGAAAATTGTTTCAGACGATCAGAAATGAGCGTGATACAAATCGCTACAAGATCATGTGCCACTGCAAAGGTTCTTAGTAAATAATTTACTCAAGCGTCCTGGGTTTATTACACCCCAATTCCCAAGTTCGAATGAGACAGGCACACCACACGGACCGGCGACTGAAAACTAAAAATAACTGCGCGCTCTTCAGTACCGCCTCAACGACCGTGCGCGACGCCCGCGCAACACGCGAATCGCAACCATGGCGGAGACAATCGAAGAAACATACGAGACCGCGGTCACCCGCAAGGTGGTCCGCAAGAGCCTCAAGATAGAGGAGGTGAGGACACGACTGCTTTATGTAACGATGCGACACAAATAGACGCGCACGCGTCGACGCGACGCCACCGCACCTGCTCACATAACAGATAACACATTTGACAGTGAACACGGACGTAAACACTAGCGTTATCCTGAACTAGTAGTGTCCAGGCCGCGAAAAGTGCAACGCATCAAGCATAATGGGTTCAAAATTATTTAGCTCTTCGTTTCTAATGCCTTTGTCAATCGTTGACGGATGGGCCGGTTTCCGCCCAACCTATTCCGGGAATGAGACAAGTGGAAGCCGGTCCAAACGGTTTTCAGTGAATCGCTCGCGAAGGTCCTACGTCAGTGGAAGTGCTCGCGGTGTCACTCATTATTTGTGTTGTAAATAGAAATGAAGCTTGAATGAACATCCCTACCTTGACGCGTGTGCATCGGTCTATCTTGTGACACGGATAGGACCACGTGTGACCTTGCAAGACAACACAAACAACATATGATTCAGAATGAAACCCACCTCACAATTAGGTACATTTCTCATACATTCATACTCTACATTAAATAAGAGCTCTATATCTTAAAAGCCGTTTCGGTATTGATTATGCAATGATAAAGTTTTAATGACCGTCAGTCATCAAAACGACCGGTAGAACGTCCATGCCAATACACTTATACATCGACGAAAGACACGTAAGGGCGGTAGTGATAGAACATTGATGCGTTATCACATTCCCTTAACAAATTAACAATTAATGTCAGCGGGAACTACTGTCCGTTTCCAAAGCGCAAAATCCAATGGAAAAACGCGCCGTGGCATATTTTCGTCTTGGCTCCCATCCTAGTTTATCTGCTACATTACGATGTTTATTCACAATACGAAAGCGAGCATTAATGTGTGCGTTTGCCACTTAGGTTTGGGACTTGGGGTTTAAAAATCATTCTTAGAACCAGAACCGATCTAGACCTACCGCGGCGTCACGACTCGCTAAAACAACAATATTCTTCTTAGAAGTTAAAAGTAAACAAAAAAATGTGCGCAATTATACGCATCGTGTAAAGTCATCATTTGTTATAATGACTAGAAAATGTAAGAAATATTTGATGTTATCTGAAACTTCAAAAGTGCCGCTGACTGCCAAATCTACAGATATTTACTTGGCATCTTCATTCTAGACGTTTGCTAATGTAATAGTGTTAAATGTATTATGTAGATCTGTTTTAAAAAAGTTATAATACTTGATGGATCTGCAGGGATATACGTTTTCAAAGCGGCGCGAAGGGGTTGTATGGTTTAGTCGCATTTTTTTATAATTCTTGTAAACCCCATGAGACGACATTTTAAACTCATTTTTTTGGTAACTATAAATCTTCAACTGTTTTAGATCTTGAATTTATTGTTAGCATTACGATGTTTTTAACAACATGTAAACCAATGGGGAATAGGCATAATGTAATATTATTTGAAAAGCGTCTCTCGGAAGCCACTTAGGTTTGTGTTGTCTTTGGTCTTTAGAAGATAAAAAAGTAGCTTTGATATAGGACAAACATGAAGCCTTACCATACTATCCATTGCTTATCATGCTGTCAGTATCATGAAACAAATGGAAATTGCAGATATATTATATATTTAATCATAACAAATAAGAATCCTATCTTTGGCACTTACAGAAATAACAATTCATATAACAAAAAAACCAAAATAATGCCGCTATTTAATGTTTCCGGAATACAGAAATTCATCAATGGATCCGGGGCGATTGTTTACAAAATAAGCGATCTTTCAGGTACACATTGCACACGTAAGAAATTTTCATGCATGTTAATAAATAACTGCATAAATGAATTCGAATATTACGACTGCGGTTTGAAAATAGTAAGGAAAATAATCGATAACAAGGTCGCAACATCCCGTATAATATTTTAACGTTCAGTGCTATTAGTGATCGAGATATTTCTAACTATTTCAACGACCCACATCCACATGATGGATGTTAAAATTAAATTAAACTAACAATCTTATAATATCAAAGTGCAAGATGTGTCACGCCGTAGTCCAGCTTATTATCACTTATGAAAATAATTACGCCGAAACTGTCGTAGTTTTTAATGCATCGTTTGTTTTTACTTTATATCTATTAGGCAGGTAATACTTTTGAGCCATGACCTAACTAATAATAGTACTGTAACAAGTACCAGTAAATTAGTAATCGTGTTTAATATAGATAAAAAATAAGGTTCATAAATTTAAATGAATCGCTTTTAACCTTATAGGTATTGATACGAAACGAGTTCCCCAGCGTTACTTCCTGTCTCATAGGTCTAACCTAACAGATATTATACCGTTAAACACCCAATCAAACTAATATCACTATATTATATCTTATTAATTCATCGTTACATAGCTATATTGTGATTTGTTTTCAATATTTTCGTATTTCGTCCATTCGATTACTTGACAATTATCTGCACGTATGGATGCAAAAAGGTGTACTGTATGCTATATTAATAATACCATATAATATCATGGTGTTACATTTAAAAAATAACGGGAATTAGTGTAAGTAATATTTATATTTAATGTGTCACAATATTTTTATACATAGCTATTAAACCTGTACACTAATTACAACATCATATCAATTAATTTAATTGTTTATAGCTACAATAATTCTTTTTTATTACACAAAACAACAGTTTACAGTCGAAATATTTTGAATTAAAATCAGCAATAAACGTTTAAGTATCAAATAAAACTTCTAAAAGTTTTCTTTTCTTTTGAGTGTCGAAAATGGGTAATAAAGAAGGGTCTTTTAGTGATATCATTAAGTTAAAAGACGACAAAGACACGAGGACATGACCTGGTACATTTTTTGAAACGAATTAACGAGTTTACCAGGCCATTGAGGTTTTGCCAAATATTTCCTTTCCAAGACAGTCGTACATATTTTGTTAATCTGTTACAAAGTATGTTCAAGGGAATTTAATTCGGGTGCATTATATACTTTAATATTTAAATATCATTTTGTTTTCAATGAATTAGAAAAATGTACTGAATCATAACCAAGAGTAAAACTAAAATATAGTGTCATTATTATAAAAGGAAACATAAGTACACCGAATAACTGCATATCTTATATATAAAATTCTCGTGTCACAATGTTAGTAATAGTAGTTAATGCTTTACCACCTCATTCCTTATCCGGACTGCTAAAGATTGGAATTCTCTGCCGGCGGCCGTTTTTCCGAACAGTTATAATCTGGATGTTTTCAAGGCGAGAGTGAATAGGTTTCTCTCAAGCAGACATGTCACCACCTAGATCACTTCTACTTTCCATCAGGTAGACCTGTGGTCAAATGTCTGCTTGATCTAATATAAAAAAAAAAAAAAAAAAAAGTCTCTATACTCCTCCGAAACGGCTTGACCGATTTTCTGAAATTTGGTAAGCATATTGGGTAGGTCGGAGAATCGGCTAACATCTATTTTTCATACCACTAAACGATAAGAGTAAGGCAGAACAGCGTTTGCCGGGTGCAGCTAGTAAATTATATATATTGTAAAGTTGCACTCCGAACATATAGGAATATTGGATATGATAATATTATAACGGAATACTAACATTTCAATAATAATTTTAGTAATAATCGACCACACCGATTTGCCAACATTTTTGAAGACAGGGATCTAATGGTCCCCGAGCCAATAACAGTTTTTGAGACAAATTTCTTACACACTGATAACTTGTACAATGTTTGAGATATGTTTGCCATTAATAACACAATTTGCGCTTAATTCGCGTACCAAAAAGACACAAATTCTGTAGTATAAGAGAAGGAGAGGACTGCCTGCATCTTATAATATAAGTTAGGCTCAAGAACCGAAAGCGCTGACGTCGCGCTCATTGTTTTATTGTTGTGTTTCAGGTTAAAAAAGCCACCGTCGCATTATAATAAACTGAGCCTTTAAAATTAATGTCAGCCACTACATGATTTTCGCTCGAACATCTTTTCACACGGTATACGAATTTGTGAATTTCTATTTGATCACTTGAGCAATTTTTGCGCACTGATCGTTTTCGGTCTTAGATCGTTGCATATGTACAAAATTGGAGTAAGTACTTATGCTATTCATAGTTACACTTACGCGTAAATTCATAATGTAAACAATTTATTACCGAAAGTTATTTATTTTGCGACGTTACGACGTATCTATAAGTTTTACCTGGGTCACTCATTAGTGCAAACATGTGTGTGATATTAATATGAATGTTTGCGCTCTTATAGGGTTAGAACATTAGCAAATGTTTATCCTGCACTTGTGAGTTTGTGTATTCATATAAATGTGAGTGATCGGCATAAGAAGACTTTTTTGTTGTTATGGAGAAAAAAATTAATATGTTTCTAGAAGGGTACAGGTGTCATAATGTTTTCTTGGGGA
Source organism: Zerene cesonia (assembly GCF_012273895.1). Lineage (NCBI taxonomy): Eukaryota > Metazoa > Arthropoda > Insecta > Lepidoptera > Pieridae > Zerene > Zerene cesonia. The sequence continues at coordinate 3,140,231 of NC_052107.1, forward strand.
CCATTGACGTCTGTTATTTGTTTTGATATGACGTCATCTGGGAGAAAACTCTATATAGAGCTAATATAATTAGTTAATGCACAATTTGGATAAATAGTGACAAGTTTTCATATTTTAGTTTATTCTGATACGTTTTCATGTCTGCGTGAAGGTCGATTAAATCCTTAAGAGTTTTTTCTTGCGCAGAGACAGAGGAGCAACAACAAGATAGATGTTAAAATATATCATAAATAATAATTGTTTATACAATACAATAGTTTAACGTTCATAAATCAGTCTGTACGTAAATAAAACGGTGCATTACAGTCCAAATAAGGATGTGTACGTGCGCTGTTCCGTTCCTCGAATCAAACGCGCAAAACCCACAAGTTGAACAACTGCTCGGGAAGCCTGCCAAAGTGCGATTTTACCTAATTGACTAGCAGAAGCACAACATCCCATCCGTTTGATCGCTCTCCAGCGAACACAGCTAACTCAAGAATAACACCGTGTAAATTTCATTATTCTGTGAACGCGCCGCTTTATTCTGTTGCACTTTATGTCAATTTTGACAGTTAATTAGCGGGGACATTGCGCGCGAAAATAAATTATGTACGCACACTTTTTTATAATAATAATATCAATCATGATTCGTGTTAGTTCGACAACCGATCACCATGGCGTCAAGTCGCGGAAGCAACGCAACGCACTGTTGGTTTGCGAGCGCGAAAATGGAACGCAGCGGATATAATTAAAACTGGACGGACACACTGGCGGGGAATTAACACGCGAATTCGGTCAACTATCGAACATTGAACGATCGCTTTTTCTGGTCAGATGTTATTATTGGTCAATACCCTGGGGTTGCAGAGATGAGACTAGAGTGTTGTTTTTGGCAGCAATGGAAAACAGAATTGTTATATCAGCCATTTATTACTTACGCAAATACAATCTGACGTGGATATAGATTAGACTTTATTTAAAGCAGTTGTGGTTTAACTCAGTAAATACTTCATTTTCAAAGTTTTCGATTATTATCAATCATTATAGTATATTATTTTCTATAACATTATAATTTATAGGTTCATAAAAAAATCTGGCTTATGGTATAAACAATAAACATGGCTTAGAGCTAAAATCTGTTTATTAATCTAAAAAAAAATGCTTATTACTTTTTAATTTCCCTTATATTATCATCTGAATACAAATACCAAAATCATTCATAATTAATGAATTAAGAAATAAAATAAGTAATACAGATATGTATCTCTATAATCAATAAAGCATATACATATAATTCAAAATGCCATTAAAATAAACTATTTATATTGCTTTCGATTGAGTATCAATAAAATCCAGACATCATTTATCCAGAAGGAATATTCCGAAGGTCATTAAATACGTGCATTGCGCACTATGAATTTACGTTCGTTGTTACGTAGAGTAAACGCAACTTGTCTATGGAAATGTCATTTGCATATTATTTACCGACATTTCCAATAATATATATATATCTATATCTTATACTTTTAAACGAGCAATTCTTGTATATGAAATTTATTATATAGGGGGTTTCGGGGGCGATAAATCGATCTAGCTAGGAATTTTTTTTAGAAAATGTCATATTCGTGTTTTATTCGTGTTTTTTCTCCTGACATCTATTGGTGAATAATAATACTATTTTGCTTCGTAGATAGCTGGACAACGGAAATAAGACATAGGCACTTTTTATAACGATATTCCTACGGGATACGGACTTACGCGGTTTCAACCGCGGGTCACAGCTAGTATTATATTATACATCATACATCAAATTCGGAAATATAACGATATTGCATATTTTCTTTGTACTCTGGCGATTACTTATTTTTTGGGCGTATCATATTTACTATATGTAAGCACTTACTCTAAAACTACCGTGTTGTTAGATAAAAGGAAATAAATAATTTCAGCTCATGTATTTGATTAATAAAAGAGTCCCGTGTCCCTTTGTGGGGAAGACGCATTTTGCGTTTGTTTCACTGATCATTACGGACAAGTTCTATTTTTGTTAAGTCTCCAGTGAAAGGCGAACCCAGGCCCCCTCGGTTCCAGCCCTTTGGTACTACATTATATTTATTAACGAACAGAATAATATACGCACGTATGCTATAAGTAGCAAAATATTTAAACCGCTAATTATAATTTGACAGATGTCTATAGGTACTTTAACTGGCTGGCTACTGGCAATTTAGGTTTACGATTTCATCGTTACTGACACTTACAAATTAACACAAATTAGCTTACATTTGTGAGTGATGCATTGAGAGAAAATAATTATGACTAATATCCGAAGCTAATAACATACATTTTATAGATCATAAAGATAAAAACATATATCATACACTTTGTGTATGTTGTGAAAAAATGTCTCCTCTTTTTGGTTTCCTGTGATATCTGTCGGATAATTTGGTTACAGGTTAATATAATCATTAATTAATAATTATACTAAACAGTAATAACGCCTGACAGTCACATTAAAAAAACAAATCTGTTAGTAAAGTCTGTAGTCGTACTCTGCAGTTGATAAAGTTTTGAAAACCTCTAACAAAATAATTAGCATGATTCCCGATACTTATTAGCCGTTCATGAAGATGACACTGACGTCGAAGTTCATTAGAAAAACGTTTTGAGTATAGTTAGTATAGTATTATATTATCTGTAGTGTAGTACAAGGACTCTTCGAATTACAAAGAAACCCATAGTTGAAAGGAATACTATAAGTACTAGAATTCAACAAAAAAACACACATTATATTGTTTTGCCTTGCTTCTAAAGTGATTCTTATTTTAACACATTAAAGTGTAATTGTACTTTTTAAAAACTCTACTGAAAGAATTTCAATTAAAACAGTTAATAGGTTTTTTGACACCAATAAGCTTTTCAGGGGTGATTAATCGCTTGCATAGTAATTATAACTACAGTAAATATGAACTAACAATTTATCAAAAATATAATTTTATAAAATACTGATTATAATTTTATAACTAACTAGCGATCCGCCCCGGCTTCGCCCGTTGTACATATATAAGCTATAGCCTTCCTCAATAAATCGGCTATTTTTATTATTTTACATACCTATATACGATAATTTTTTCACCTTTGTTCAAAAAACAGATGGGTCCGTAGGAGTAAAAGATTCAGAGGATAGAGAAAAAGACCTTCTCAATAGGGATGACTTAACCACAAAGAACTCAATGTAAATTCCTTAAAAGACAACGTAAATAAACAAAGCTTAGGGTTAAAAACATTACGAACTGAAAATAAATTTCTTGCTAATCCTCTAATACGTCACGTCTTTATATTGCAATACTGTTAATGCTCATTAAAAATATAGCAGCGTACACAAAGGCAACGTTTTTCGTTGTCATTTAGTCTTCGAGAATTAGTGACTCAACGATTTTGTTATTTTATTATTCTCATTTCCTTTTTTGTTCTTTTCTCTATAATGGTTTTAAGTTTTTTATTACTGAATGAGTTTTCTTGCTATTCTACAACAAATATAACACAACCAACCGTAAGCAGCATAAAAGTAATAAGGGAAAATTCCCCCTCAGTAAACGAAATGCGGCTAGCTAAAGCTACTCCTATAATAAGATCTTACGCGAGTAAATTATGCAACTTATCGTTTGTTTTTTGTTTATGAGTGACTTTTGTCGTACTGACTGAAATGAAAAACACAGCGCGCACAGAAATAGCGCGGCGCGACGCCCGCGCGCCAATGTCGAGGTGATCACTGCATTGTCTCCATTACCTCTTCTGTGCGTTTAAAAATTGATGTTATTGAGATATTCTATTCTTAATTTTTATTAATTTCTTCTACTCCCATACGAGCTCCAGCAACTATAAGTCAACGTGTTTTCTATTCAATCATGTGCATTGTATGATATTATATTTTGATTAATTATTTGAACAGACTACGGAAAATTAATCCGTTTATTTTAAGATTATTCTCTGTAAAATGTCATCAAACTTCACATATTTTATAAAATTAAACAAAATTGAAGCAGATACATTTAATAAAATATGTATAATAGACTCGGTGCCATTCAGAAACTTAACACATAATTATATAATTTTAATGTAGCAAAATTGGTTCACATGGATGAAAATATTCAAAATACTGTAATTAAAACTATTCAAGAATTAAATAACAATTTTTTAACACAATGAGTCCAATAAATAATGTAAAGTTATGTCCACTCCATTACAATGAAGGTATGTCTTATTAGATCTTGTATACTAAAGACTAAAAATAAACGTCTTACTTCAGGAGTTAATGAAATAAGACGGATTATAATATTATTTTACTAAGAATTGGCTTTGAATAATTCCATTAATTACTTAGTGTAATCTAATTCGGCACAACATAACGTTAGTAATTAGGTAGATATTCCTAGATGTTGAGTACCGACGAGCAGCGAAGAATCGAGGCGCCCGGCACGCGTTAATGGGCGGAGCGTCGACATCGCACGGCGC
>NC_052107.1:3145727-3199091 GCF_012273895.1 Zerene cesonia
ATAATCATCAAGAATAAACGAAATCGAAGACTTTAGTTGTTTTTATCAACTATAACCATCATACAGTCCACAACACTAGACATACATAAATAAAAGTGATGCATATTACTTATGAAATATTTGTATATTAACAAATTATCATTGTGTGAGTAGGTACCGCTTTGTATCTATTACTTATAATCACTGATGTCTCTGTTAAACCTGTATAGAATGTAATCGTATCCTCTTTATTTAACGACTACGATCAAAAGATACTTATATGAATATAATTATATATATGTTTTTTTCAAAGCTACAATAGAGTCGTCGGGATATGAGCCTTAAAATTTAAAACAAACTAATAACATACTAGAATGGACTGAAGTATCACTTTGGACCTGGAGAGAAATTAAATTAAACATTTCGCTTTCCTGTCTTCAACAAAGCACATCACAAACGCTACGTTTTAATGAAACTTTACACATGAACAGCCCCCTGCGGTCATTGACTCGTGACTAACACCCCACGGCACCCACATGGCTTCAAACTGGCGATAATCTATAAATAAAGCTTAATTTCGAGCGAAAATAGAGCAATCTTCAATTCTTATAAAAACGACATGTTTTTAATTTCTTGTCAACATTTAGAGCAACGCCCGAAAGTTATTTATGATATGTATAAAAATATTTATGCTAATGTGCGTTGAATGTTTCAGATCAGATATTTTGCAAATTAATCTTCATTACAATTGATGATTTTATTTTAACTCTTTATTTATCCTACATTATGATGTTCGTCAAGCGTAATGTATGATTAATTTATAGATAATGAAGCAGTTAAAAATGGATGGATCATACATTTTCATATTTTATACTAATCCGGTATTTTTATTATCTGCACGCTTTTCTCTTTAATTGATAGCTTGAAAGCTATTCGTGAAGAAATGATGTTCGGGGATGGATTTTAATGTATGTTGATTTCAAGAACTTTATTACAGTTAATTAATACCAATAACTAAATGGATAATAATTGAAATCTTTTAACATACGACTGTATTGTATGTATTTCAAATGCGTTAGATTTGTTATTTATTTTAAAACGAAACTTTAACTTTGTAACATTTTCTATAAAATGTCTTTGTTCTCTTTGCAACTCGTACATCGTACACTGCATGAAATGGTAAGCACACATTGCTGAAACAATTTAATGTTCGACCCAAATGCAGCCGGGATTAATGAGTCAGCGAGGTCGGCCAATGGACTTTTTTCTTAATAAAACATTAACGGAATGACAAATCGCTTCGAATAACTCTCCTCACAATGCCAATTGTGATTCATATTTCAATTTCACATGTTATCTTCATGAAATAATGCGTATACTTATATGCAGAGCATATTCTAACGGGTGTTAACAAAGATATAATGAACTACGCAGTTGGCTTCATATTAGGCAGGCTTGAAGTAACAATTTCACTTAATCTAGTATGCGTTTCCGCGTTTACGCGTTACATTTTTAAAGGTTGATACATTATGTGTACTGAAGATGACAATAAAAAAAAATCAACCATAAAGTCGTTATTTATTAGGTGATGCCCATTCATAAACAAGAGATACATTTGTACAGAAGTAGGTTTGCGATTGAATGACCATTTTAAAAGCTGACGACTTAGTTTCTTCTTATTTCTAAGTATAACTACATATTATTCCGTTGTATAACAGTCGAACAGCGTAACAAAATGTAGGCGAACATCCAATATCAGGCCCGTCTCCCTGCAGTGAGGGCCGATTAGGATAATGTTTATTATATCACTGTGAATGTCGACATTGACGAATACACACCGGTGAATGCTAACTTACACATGGGATATACAGTGAACTTATATTTCGATAAACTGTTAGATGTACTTAAAGTAAATGAAGAACACGTATTTTTAATTGATCGCATGTTTCATTTAAATGATCAAGTGCCCGCGGTACCGTAGCGACGAAAAACAGGATGTACAACAATACATTTTGTTTGTGCTACCTTTGTTTTAACTGGACTATCATTACGCGTTGAAAGGTTTATAGACCGCTGCGTTTGAGAACTATCAAACGCCTATTTATAATCTACGGCAATCTATTTCGATATATTGCATAATGCGACAACAGGGACCAATTAGCTATTAATTATGCGAGCGTTTCTGCGCCCACTCAGCTGTCCGTCACATTACAGTCACATTTGAGATGTTGCGAAATGTGTAAGCTCATTCAATAAACTAAATTGACGTATCATAAATAATAGAACCCAGCGTCACGAATCAGGCATGTAATGCAAGAAGCAGATAATATCTTTGGACTCTTTTTGAAGAAAACTTATATCATGCATCAAGGTAAGATAAGTTAATTTCTCTCAACTGCTATAACTTTATTAGAACTTATACTTATGATCATATATCTCAAAGTTTATCAATGCGTGCGGAGTTTAAGATACGACTACGTTAACAAACTACTATCGCATAATTTTGTTATAAGTCAGTTGAGTTCCAAGAATAATTCACAATGATAACGAGGCATTCATGATTCCATCAGAACATTTTGAATCGATTCACATTTCACAATGGATCTTTTAAAATTGTAGTATCTGTGATACTACATTTAAACATTGTAGGCATTTCTGACGGAAATGATAGCCAATAATTTGTAAGTGTTAACCGTTTGGTTACCGTCAATTTACAAGGATTTTCCCTTCTCCATGCATCGATTACATTACTTCCTAGTCGAAGATTCTTTGGCATGGTTCTGTTCAGCCCACACTGTGACGATTCTATGTATATTTCACGAAACCACAGCTCATTATGACGCGGCAACCTACGTGTCATTTACGTTTTGTTAATCACACATTGCTTTTAAAGTTCAACACTCATTGTTATATTAGTTATTTGCATCACACTTTTTACACCCACAGATAAAGAACAAATGTCATTTAATAAGATTATAAACACTTTTACACAATGCACAGATTTAGATTTCCATAACAATATATAACAAGGCACAAAATGACGTTTTTATCACTTTAAACTGTCTGCCAGTCAACCTTGGGATATGAGAAAAAGTAAAACACTGAAATCATTATTCATTAGTATTTTTAATATACATATACTTGTAGTTCTTAATTTCATATTGTAGTTACCTAGTTACTATACCTGGCACCTAGTACCTGCATAAAGAGGACTAGTGTTGATCAAAAGATTATAGAGAAAAAGTCAAAGTGAAATTTGAGATAACAATGTTAACTAAAATAATATATAGGCGCTAAAACAAACAATTTGAACAAATTAAAAGAACATAACAATGAAATTGCACATCTTAGTCCCTACAGTTATGCAAAACGTGACCAATTAGACGTGATCTGGTTTCACTGAAGGGAAAAACTCTACCGTATCAACTTGTGATTCTAAACCGTTACTTTCTCTTGCTACATTAACATATAATATAGGATTCACATCACGGGCTTGAGACAACACAATAGACATGTTAATTGCATTATAAATGACTTGCTATTTTCTATTGTGCAACTTTTAATCTGTTACTACGGTAGATTCACTTTTTATAGTTAGATGTATTTAAAAACAACCAACTGTACTGTACTGTACTGTACTATAAGGGGGCGTCAATAAATTACATGAGGTGTTTAAGGGGGGAGGGGGTCAAGTAAAATCTTTCCAAATCTCACTTGCGGGAAAGGGGGTTTTAATAAATATCCTGGAAAATGTCTCACGTAATTTATGGACGCTCCCTAATGTTATTTTTATCTACGATAAGACTAGCATGTCGAATTGGTATTTTTCAATTTTCTATAACCTGTTGTACTTAGAATTCTAATGTCCAATACTTTAAAGAAAGTAATTTTATTTCAATTTCTAATTCAAATCTGAATAGAAATACATTTTTATCACGCTGATGTTAGCTTGATCTGTACGAATGTATGTTTTTATGTAACCAACTCCTTTAAACTTCGAAACTTTAGACAATTCTCAGGAATCGGTGACAATATAATCTTTTTATGACCTTAGACTTTATCTTAATATATATATTGCATAGGATCGCCATATTTAAATAATTTCCTTACGTATACTCTGTATTAGAGCAATGGTGACAATTTAGTTGATTCGATTCTATCATTAAATCGTTTTTTATTATTATTTAACTTTATTAATGTATATTATTTTTTCGTAAAAGCTATGAGTCATACAAGCTTTTGCAGTCACGACCCTCGTATTGTCGATGTTTTGCAGAAAATGGTAATTATGATGCACATGCAAGCACGAACGAAAATATATTATTAATAGTGAATCGTGACTCGTGACAACGTTTGATCAATGTGGCGACAAAGGTTATTGGCACTTGGCAAGATATTGTTTCCGATAATCGATTTGCCCTTTACGCCATGTTGTGTGCAGTGGTGTTCAGAAAACTCTTGATTTTAGATAATTTATTGTTTATTACCCGTATTGATTGGATTTTACATTTAGGTTAGTAAGTTTGGTTGATTTTGCTTCTCTAAGAATTAGATGAAATGTTTGATCTTCAGATCAGACGTAATAATACAATTTTTAAACAAAAATGTTCAATTACAGTCTGTATCTTCAATAAAACTTTCGTAATGTACAAAATATATTTCATAAAACCTACAAAATTATAACATAAAACTTAGACTCAAACCCGAATTTCATTTATCCCTCTTTACGATAGATGTCGCTAGGCGCACTACGTTCACAACAAAAGCTTACGCAAGCGAAGTTTGTGGATTGAGTCATAGGCGATAGAAATAATAATAATTCTTCATTCAGACGCGCCTGAACAGTGAAACAGTAAGCCAAGGTTATTTCAAAACCTTATAAATGCTTAAAAATGTCTTCATTTGATTATTATAAAACTGTTAAAATATCAGGAGAACCATTAGCATTCTTAAGCAAATTAAAAAACGAATAAAATAAAATAAAATTAAAGGTCCGAGATACATTTTAAACTGAAATTCCGTGGTGTAGTATCTTGCGACATTTACAAGAAAACGAGCAATCATTGAATTTTCAAATGATTCATACTTAGAGCGCCAAGCCAACAAATGTAAAGATAATTATATACAAGGATACCCATTTTGTGACGATTATTTACTTCCTATTTGTCGTAAATAGACGTGGCGTGGCGGCGCATGATATGTGCTCGGGCACATGCAGTAATAAACAACATCTGCAGTCTCGTGCACTTTATATAAGTAGGTACCTATGAGATTAAAAACGCATTATAATTAATGAAAATAACTAATGGTTTCCTACATGTTTTTGCGTTGGATCATCATTATTATCCTCCTATGAGGTTTAGGCGAATAGTGAAAACTTATTGATGATCACCGGTATAAAAATAAATATAACTTAAGCTTAATTTGAATTTAATTTTCTTTCATTTTAATATCATTACAAATATCTGTGAAGAGACTCATAAATGTCAATTTTATTTATTTATTACATGACAGTTTTTTACTATGTCGCAAAGAGGAAAAAGAAGGTTTTTTATTTCTTTTTTCACTTTCACTTTTTATAAAATAAATTATTCGCGATTAATAAAATTTCAACAATATTTTTAATATTAATAACATAATATTAAAATGTCATAGAAAACGATATTTTGTAAAATAGAAAGTGTGTCTCAATAATAATTTATGACAGAGAATTCATAAGCGTTTTATGATATTAAATTCGTTTATGGAATGTGTGTTGACCTTACGGGTACAAAATTTAACACAGAAGTAACAAATCTTATTAATAACCACAGATAATATAATACTATGCAGTAGTAATAACAATAATTATATAGTTCATATTATTTGCAGTAGAGACAAACGAATATTTATCGATATATTTACTAACAAAGTTGTTACAATAAGCTGAAATAAAATAATGTATTGGCTAAAAGCAACAGAGGTTCCGCGGTCAATGCCTTCGACTTCAATATAAAAGTCAAGGATTTGAGATTAGACAAGTGTGCCAAATAATAGAAATTTTCCATTAATACATCATTCAGTTCCCTGTCGCTTCCATAGATATTGAAAGAAATCGTAATGATAATTGAATATTATCCTAAAAATACAAAACTCTGACGGCTTCTAAGATCTGTCAAAACAAGCACACTTGGTCAATGTGATTAATGTAGACTTTAAAGTTGTGTTCTTGCTATTTTTGTCGCTTTATGAAATTACTAGCTGCGCCCCGCTGTTACCGGCGTAAGTCTATATCCCGTATGAATATCGCGATAAAAAGTTGCCTATTCCAGTTGTCCAGATATCTATATTCTATGTACCCGTACTCCGTCCAGTAGGTTTTTCGTAAAGGGTAACAAACATATATACACATACACATACATCCATCCTCACAAACTTTCGCATTTATAATATTAGTGGGAAGTAGGATTAACAAATTTAAATTATCAATTATGAAATATGGGAATATGGGGGAAATATTCAAGTTCAATTAATAAACTTTATATTTTATAGTAACAGTTTCGTAAGATGGCTTCACATTAAGCCCATTTATTAGGATATTTGTAAATCTTTCGTGATTTCGAAATAACAAGTTACTAAATTTTAAATTAGCTTTTTAATGTTGAGCATCTTCATAGTACATTTATCGCAGTAGTCACTAAATATACGTCAATACTTGCTATCCAGTAAACGGCTCTTTTAATTCAATTTGTGATTTACAGGTAAGTCACCTTGGATGATGAAAGACGTCAATGCGGAAAATGGCCGCAGATCAAATCATATTAGAAACATCACGTGAGTTTTGACGACTTTATACGAATTCTTTTTATAAATACTCATTTTATGTGTATGTAGTTTTAAATTAGTGGTTAGGTATAGATAACATATGCCGAAGCATCCCAACCAAATGTAAACATCTTAGTTCTCACTCATGCTACAAAGTTTCATAAAATCAAGTTTAAACGCAATTTGACCCATATACCAAAAAATGGATATTAAAGATGCAACATCTCTTAAATTCATTTGAGATTATCTGATTATTATAGCTAAGTACGCGTAAGTGAAAATGGACTTTAATTATGTGATGTAAAAATCGATTTTCATTAAACTTTACATTATTACGAAGTGTTAGAAGAGCCGCGTTTATACTAAGTGGAAAGCTGTCGGCGCCTACGCTTTGAATGTGGATGGTAGCATACAATATGTTTTATATTAAAATTATAAAGAATCTAACAACGATTAAATCAATTTCTTTTCTAAGAGTTTTTTTTTTTAATCTCAACTACGTGTTGTCAACATTTGAAAATTTTATTTCAATACTGATAGATCCAAAATAAACGTGCAAAAGAAATTTTATTGTCTCTTCATCCATTTAACACACAGCGCATACAGCAGTGGCAGCGAAAACAATAACTGTCTCATAAAACTTCGTCATACGCGTATGGGAACTCGCGTATAAAATGGCAAAACGCCGTGCGAAGCAAAATTATTATTAAGTATAAATCTAGTTTTATTTGCGTAAAGGTCGCAACGACACTTAGCTCTTTTGACTAGATCGTCCAACTAATAATAATCCCGCATGTGAAATGTTTTGGCTGGTGGTTTTTGTTCGCGGCGGTTATTTCAGTTTTCCAGTAGGATTCCGGGCAAGATCAGCTCTGGCCGTCTCCGCCGTGCAATTTAATAACACAATCGTAAATGAAGTAACCCGCCCTAAGGCGCTATAGACTATCGGTGGACAGTCCCAATAATGGATACAAAACGATGTTGATCGAGTGCCTCTGTGAATCAGTGATTTAATGTGTGAAATTGGGTGATTGTGACGAGTTCATTTAGGCAAAATGACGGAATTCTTTGGCTCTTGGAGCAATAAAGATGACGAAGGCGAAGAAGTTGAGGAAACAGTGGAGACTGTGGAAACAGTCACCACAACTAGGACCACAAGGAAGCAATCGCACGTGCCGTCTGTAAGTCTTGATATTGGTGGAAATTCTATTCCAACCGAGCGTCCTTGATCGTGACTGCCGCAGGTGTATTTTTGCCACCACGAATTATTTAGCACCGCTCTGGTATTTAACGATAATTTTCACTTCACCTGCCTTTGATCTTGGCAAATCCTGCATCCTCTTCGAGCGGGTGATATATTCTCTCTCTAGCATCATTGTTGAGGTGTTTATTTTGGACAAGTGGAGCAGTTTGATGTCATGGACGGTGTCACTGCAAGCTTTGATATAAGCCAGAACACGGCAAGGTGAAGGCGACGTATATGTCACGAAAATCTTTTTAAAATCAAATGACGCACTGACTAACTACCTCTAAAAATACAGAATCTTCTAATGTTGAATTCTGAATGTGCTCGTATACAATAATATTTTTATATCACGGGAACATTCCAACTGTTTCTCAACGTTGTATTTTAGGAGAAAGATAAAATATGTATTAGTTAACATTAATTATTCGCTGTTCAGTTTCAGCGTTCATTGAAGGTTGTTTCGTATTTTAAGATTTTACCTAGGAAAAATGCATTCTGTACCTATCGTTAAACGTTAAATATATTCTGTTTAAATTTCTATTAACTACAATAATATTGAATTCAAAATAATACAAATCGTTGTTAAAAATTTAAAGTATTGAGATATCTATCATATTAAAAAACCAGTACCTAATATACCTATTTTAAAGCTTCCTTATTAGTATCTCACTCTCAGTTTTATGTGAGAAGGTTGAAAGTACAGTCAGTTTATCACTCCAAGAACTTAAATGAACCATTGTTTGAGGAACACAAAAGTACAAAAGGCTATTCACGTTCTCTAAGTAACAACGTTACATTGTGTACGCATTATTTCCAAGTTGCCAACCATTTTTAATTATCAGAATGTGTCCTTAATAATAAATGTCTTATTTGCCTGCTAATCCAGTTAATGAACTATGAAAATTGAGATATATCCTACATAATACATATAAAATAAAATAAAAACTAAGGTACAGAAATAATTCTAAAGACGAATGTCAAAAAGTTGCAATATTATTTCCATAATTCCCGAAGAGAATTATGATTCCCTCCGTGAATTTAACTCAAATATCAAATATCCATTAATAGAATGGTAAATTGTTTCAATTATTTTAGAGCTAGTGTTAATTCTAGCCAGTAGCCGAAACAAGGTTCTTAGAAAATGTAAGGAAAACAAAGCTTTGATTTATTGAGTTGTTCTACATTCTAAAAACACTGCAGTAACTCGACCAGGCTCGCGGGCGCAAATACATTACATTGTAAATACTCCATGAAATTATTGATAACATCTGTCCAGGCCGAAATTTAAATGATATACCATAACAAATAAAGTATCTATGCCATTTAAAATATGGCCATCGTTAATTATTAGTCTTATAAATAATTTTATGTGGGAAAAACAACAAGTTTATGTCACAACAGATAAATCTTAATCATGCTTTAAGGTTGACCTAGAAAGACGGTTATAGAATTTCTGCCAAACTTCATAAATTGTACAAAAACGTGGCTTATTTATAGTTTTATAATATTAATTGATAAAATATACAAATTCGTATGTCTATTGCCCATTGGAACTTTTAAGATCTGTTATTATTAAATGTTATAAATAGTAATCCAATGGATTACAAGTAAGTTTAAAACCAGGAGCAAGATAATTAAGTGAAATGCGTATAATTTAAATAATGTAAAAATATTTTTTTGGTCAAATCGAATGCTAGTTACCTATCCATAGTTAATATAATTAATAAAAAAATGGGAACAAATTACAAATATTTCCTTTCAAACACAAAAATAATCAAAAACGGTTGAAAACCCACGGAGATATTGAGTAATAAACCTAGAAAAATCAGTAGAATTGTGAATCACCGTCACACAAACTGAACAGCTGTACAATATACCTACATTCAGGCTAGGACAAAACAGGTGAAATGGTACTACAACCACCCTTTATTCTCTGCAATTAATTTATGTGCTTTTTTACTTCCCATATTTATTACTAAACATTCTGGAGAACAAAGAGTTAAATTTTTACACTTCTAGACACAAGTAGGTTAGGTGCGTACAATCAACGTAATACGTAGCAAAAGGTGAGGAATGTCTCGTATATTTCTAGCATAGTTTCACCACAAATATAAACATTTAGTCGTTTGAGGGCGTCCGAGCATCGACCCCGACTGCAATTTGCCCCTTTCTGCGTTTCTTACTTATTTAATAGAAACAAACGAATTGGGCGATAAATATACGTTGTTTTTTACATGTATTTTAATTGGCAGATTTTTTTGTTTTTCTTATTGATCGCGACCTTGATGTGATATAAAAAACTTAATTAAATGGGATTGTACGAGTTTTTTTCAACCATAACGATTCTTATTACTGATCCCGTTATAAGATGTGCAATTAATACTGAATTAAGGGCACACGTGTTGTTTAAACTTTTTATGGAATACGATAAGCAAGCATATGGCGTTTCTTGGGTTAATAGAATCTCTTCGAACATGTTGCACTTGCCTATAAGAATTTTGCAAAAATAATACCCTCTTAATATTGTTTCACTTAAGACATGACTGTTATCTCCAACCTGAAAAGGTTTAAGCAAATTCTCACACTTAGATATTATACTAAAGTTACTACAAGTGTGATTTTAAATAATTAGGATTAGCGCAAATAAATACAATATTTTTGATTGCAAACAGCTTAGACTTTCACTCTCAGAATAAATTATTATAATAGAATTTATCATATAATCGAAAATAAATTAATAAATCTTAGCTGAATTTGCCATTATCTTTAATCAAAACAAAGAACTTCTGTATCAACAAACTTCATATTTCCACATTATTTAGTGTGTAGTTTTTATAATGTGCGCATTTAATAGTTATCCAAGCGCTTACAAAGTTATGATGAAAATTTGAGAATTCATTATGTCGTTAAAATACAATTATGCGACATAAAATTAGACTGAATACTTTAGTTTGTTTACAACCTTGATTTAATAACTTCTTTTTATTTATATTTGCATCTGAGTTGGTGGCTCACCTGATGGTTAGTCATTAGCAGAAGTTGGTTGTAAATCCATTGGCCGCCTTTAGTTAAGCGATAATAAAAGGATGGACAACCAGAATGAAGGAATGGACTGGAAAAAGAAACGGGCTACTTCCTACCTTCCCCACTCACCGTACGAAATACTTACCATTTATTACTTTATATTATTTCTCTTTACTAGCCTTTTGTCTTCTCATAATTTTGTATTGAAAGCAAAACAATCAGTTTCGTGCAACCAATAACTTCTTTCTTTATCAAATGTAGCAATAAATCCTTATCAAAGCAATAGGCATGAAAAATTGATTTGCAATATGCCATGATAACGTTTTACCTACGTTAACTCAGTGCTGAAGTTCCATGTCATAGATCGACTAATTAGAGTTCTTGGTATGTGTTATCATGTTAGTAGACTTACCTACTTACCGACCTACAGTACAGTAATAACAACTTTATTTACTGTTATGTCGGAGGTACTCCTCAATTTCCACACGTATTTATTAAATACGATCTAACTCAATGAATATATTATAACAATTTTAGTTTATGTAATGAAGTTATCCATACGGTCTTCTTGATCTCCATACTTTTATAAAACCTTTACAAATTGTGTGACTTTTTTTTTTACAATTAAAAATTTATTTGAATAATGAGATAAGAAATTATTCAGTTATATGTCATACTATAAAATTATATTAAGTGACCCCAATTATTATTATAAGAGATGATAGACTTCTTTAAGTTTTTGCTTATAATAAATAATAGCGTTAGAGAGACAGAGACAGAGTGGAGCATACTAAATGGTATCGGGGCAGGTTACAGCCATGCCCATGCATGATAGATATGAATTCCTATTTCTTATATCATATTGTATGAACAAGTTTATTACTTAAAGGTAATGCAAGTTGCTATAAAACTATTTAAGAATACAGGAGAGATATTTAAGGTCTAATCAAAATTTTTGCCTGCTTGTGTTGTTGTTTATAAGAATGCCCTTTATTAAAACTAATGGATATGTATTTTCAAAAATTTACAAGAAAAATAAGAGAACCGTGTAAGAAAACAGGTTTTTGAATAATATTGATACTTTTGACATGAAACTCTGTCGTGGTATTCATACAATTCCTTGGAGCCATGGGCAAGTAGCGTAGTCATACTAACCAATCAAATTTAGTTGCAGTTGTATATTGTCTTATCATTATGTGTATAATACTCTCCATAATACTCGGTTACCTCCAGAAGGAAAGCAACCGGTCTTTTGGAAGGCTTGCGTGGGGACACAAATCCAGCACGCAGAGGCCCTTTAGAAAATTGAATGTGTCGTGGGACACTAGCCGCAGCCTACCCATGACTGCTCTATAGAGATACAGCCCTGTGCAGTTGGCGGCTGATGTAGGACTATTGCAAAAAATGGAACGGATCAAAACTGGGCTATGGAAAGTGGTGTTCGATAGATTAGTAGTTTGATAGGTTGGTAGTTGTTTGGTTGGATTGGTAGGTCGCGAAACTATAAGCGTCTATGTTGTATAATATTGCATTGAACCTTAAAAATTTATAGATAAACCCTAATATACATGTAGCAAATGACACTAATTTACATTGCCTACAGTTCTTAAAAATTACTACAACGATAAGCTTAATTTTGAATCTTAATCCTTTCAATATAAACTTCAATTTATCGATGCAATTGTGTACTTTAAGACGTGGATGATACAGACGAATTTAATACAAAATCTTGCCTTCTTTCTGGTTCAGTGTACTCATAAAATTTCGTCAGACTGGACGAGCGCGTTGACAGCACACGAAAGTGCTAATAGCTTGCGACAAACAAACTAAATACGTTGTTATGTTTGCGAGCCAAAGAGAATTAAATGGTAAAAACGTTAATTTTTGTTATTATTTTTAGTTATAAAAAATTTGGAAGCTATGTGTAAACAATGCAATTGAAGCGACATGAAATTATGAAAATAGAGCAGTAAATTAGGTTATCTGCGGAATATTGACAGTTGTTAGTCTTTAAAATAGTTTATGCGTCGTATTGATGGAACTGCATCTTAGAATTTTTGTTTTTTTCACATTCACTAGCTCAACTTCTATTTACTCTTAAATTAAATTTTTTGAATCAATCTATAGGACTAGTGCATCTTAAATCTATTCTGAAATAATATTTCAATACGTCTTTAGACAAATGCAAATATCTAAAATGTTCAATTCACAAATTCTTTTTTTATTGCGGTTTGAGGAATATCCCACACAAAGGCATTTTGGGATAGTAAGATAAGAAGTACGGATAATCTCAAATACAGTACTGAGTTGAACATGTTATTAGAAAGATCTAATCTTATCTCCCAGGTTTACAATAGCGTTTTATGAAAGATTGGAATAGGACCGCCTCCTTAGTAATTAGTATTGTCACAGATAACATAATTTAAGTAATTTAATAATTTAACTATACTATATTTTTTTTGTAGTGGAAAGCGGTTAAATGTTAAACCGAGCGGACCTGGGTTTGATTCCCGGCGGGGACTAAGAAAAGTTTGTCTCGTTCTAGCAGGACATATAACCTATCACCTAATTGTCCGTAAAGAAAATCGATCAGTGAAACAGATGTATGTATGTAATACATCTGCAACATATCATACCCCACCAGGAGACACGAGAATTCACGTTTACTATAAAATATACACACAGAGCTCTTGTATTTATCAGTATAGATATATATTACAGTATATTATTAAGTTTCCATAACTACTGTAAAAAAGCTGTGTGTTGTAAAAGAAAGTTTTAAATGTAGATCATAAGGTAATTATTTTTGATACTGTTATGATAAAATTCCTTAAGATGTTATGCAGAAAGGTTTAAAAATATAATTTTAAGCTTGATTTATAAAAGCTTTGTTGAGCGATCATCGGAGGATGACGTCGAAACATATAGAAAATTTACAAGTCAATAAATTTCTTCGCACATTCTATCACACTGGCGGGGTTCAATATAACAAAGTGTAGAAAAACAATAGAAAATAATATATAGGTGTAACATTTGTATAGCTGTCTTCACGCAAAAAAGTACTCTCCACTGAGTTCACAAAGTTTAAAATCGCTGAACAATGTTCTTTAGATACAACGTTATAGAATGACTTCAGGTCGATTCGAAAATAGCACGGACGGCTACGTCCCGCGAGATAGGTACATTTTTGGAAGTCAAATAAAAAGTATGCTCTAAAAATAACCCAAATGCAAGGTTAAAAAAATAAATAGCGTTGACAGAAAGAACCGTTAGAACAATGCTTAAATTAACAGATTACTACATTACAAATGATGGAAAATCAACTAGACCCAAATTGTACTCACAACTTACGAAAGCACACTAATTATTAATTTATTTATCTGTAAATGGTTAAATAAGTATTAGGTATCATTTTAATGAGATTTTTACAGAACAACAACACAACAAACAACTGTAAAATCAGAATTTTCACTTGATATACCTAAATACATACTATTTTTTTAGGTATAACAATTATTCTTAAAATATATCTTATAATTAATAAGTGCTAGGATTTCCAACACCTTTAGTAAATATGCGTCTATACTTTATAAAATCTAAACGATTGTTGTTTACATTAACAAAGCACGCCTTTAAATTTTAAAATAAGCATCTATAACATATTCATAATGCAGTAAGCTATTGCAGAAGAAACAAAGAAGGATACTCATTACAATACGTCATACATACAGTCCTTAATCCGTAAGGATTATATCGATTTCCCGTTTCCCTGCGTCAAATGAAATGAGTTAGTCGACGCGCAACCACTAATCCAAGGCTAAATCTGCCTCAGAACATCAACATTACCATTATATTGTAGGTACTTAAACCGTGCAGAAACACGATCGAGTACACACATGACGCAAATGCTGCAATTCAATTAATAACATTGATATTTATCAGATATAACAAGCCTATTTTATATACGTTGACATCTAAAGGGTGGAGGGAACGAATATTCAGCTGTTTGAAGATACATGTTGTTATAAATATTAAAAACACTCGTTATTATGAGACAGTAATAAAGTATTTAGGTTTAACGAATCACATATGTCGACATATATCGTGCGAAAATAAATATTGGGAAATAGGAAAATATTTGAATACAGTCTAGTATCCTATTCTCTATGTAAAGTTCGAATAAAACTCTACTTTTAATAGCTTTATTAATTGATTATTCATAATTCTGAGTCCTTTTTTAACTAAAAAATTATGTTTATCCCTAACAGAATATAGTCCGACTATAATTCCAATTATCATATATAATATATTCAATACTAAAATAAATGTTCGCAAATACATATTTTGATGCATTATTATTTTATATTTATCTAATACTTATTCATATATTTTATCCTTCTTGAGAGCACTTTCACCCGTAGTTAATATAAGATGCTTACTTATGTATATGTATATTTAAATTTGATAATTATATAATTTATACGTAAGTGTACTGTCTGTATTAATTGGACGTCGATGTCTGTATGTCCGTGTGTGTGGGTCATTGTAACTCTGAAATGGATCTGAATCGGAGATATGCGATACGTTTTTTTTTATTTGAAAGTCAGTTTCCTTGCAGTGGCTCTTAGCTTTTTTTGATGAAAATCGGTCATAGATGGCGACCGCCGCTAACACTATGAAATTTAAAATTTAAAATGACCGACAACAGCAAAATGCAGTACAGCGAGATTCCTATTTTAGTTTAAAAAATTATAAAAACTATAACAGCTTTTGCTGTTTAAGTAAATTTGGTTGTATTTTGATGAATAAATCAATAAGTCACATAAGCCGTACAGATATTTTGGGAAATACGAGTCGACGCTTGCCCTAGACAACCACTGACCTCGAATTTAGGTCTGTGCTCCCACTTCCCATCTACATTTTTCATCACGCGTATTTAAAAGTTTTTTTGAAATTTATGAGAGCTTTGTCGTATACGTACCTATTACTGTGCTGTAAACACATTCTATGTTGCAACTTTTTATTTCAAAACTATATTTTTCATTATTATATTTAGATATTAAGGATTTACCTTTTTATTATCATCATCATCTTCACCATTAGGCTATCATTAACCACACCAAGTGCGGTTTGGCAGATGTCACGTCATGTCGTCGAACCTTTGACATGCCGGTTTTCTCACGATGTTTTCTTTCACCGTTCCGAGCATTTATAGTTACATGGATAATATATGGATGATGTGTAGACAAATTGAAAATCTATTTCTTCCTTGCTTACTCGCCTGTTCTCGAACACCCGACTTTGACTATTTAATACTTTCAAATTGACATCGTTCAGATAGAGAGGTCTTCATAATTATATTGTACTAGCTACGCCCCGCGGCTTCACTCACGTAAGTCTGTATCCCGAAGAATATCGGGATAAAATTGCCTATATGTTATTCCAGTTGTCCAGATATCTACGTACCGAATTTCATTGCAATCGGTTCAGAAGTTTTTGCGTGAAAGAGCAACAAACATACACACATCCATACAAACTTTCGCATTTATAATATTAGGTTTTTGGCAGAAACACACTGTCTAAGCTTGATAATATAGTAATAATAACAACAATATATCCCTATCTTTTTTCTCTGTTAATGTCAATCATTTTGTTAAATAGTTTTTAGAAATAATTATAATACAGTCGCATAAATGTATAATGCATAACAATGGAGTAACCGTTACATATTAATAACTCAGCAAGTCACGACGCAATCTCTCGTTTCACGCATAAAACGCACGAATATCGCAACTGTCACAAATACATACTTACTCATAAACCTCTGCATTTTATACCATTGCTATAGCGAAATATTAATGATATATTTACATCAAGATGAGAACTTTGATCTAGACTTTTATTGTTATAAATTATTGTTGAATCTGTCGTGGCATACACATACGTGGTCTTAGGAAATGACTCAAATATTTATTAATTCTGACTGTGGGCGGAGGTCGGCCTTGGGTCGACCATCGCGGAATGTCCACTATCCACTTTATTATCTGTTCCTATTTGCCCTATTTATATTCATACATTGGACATTAAAATAATCCAAAAATATGTATGTATTAATGTGAATAAATTTTTTAAACAATCATGTACGTATTTTATGTTCTATTTCTAAAAACTATATTTAACTACCAACACAAAAATAAGTTTATGCGACTTTTTATATGCCAAGAGTACCATTGTTTACCAAGGAAACTTGTTTCTAATACCTATAGTAGGTGATTATATTTTGTTTACAAAAACATTGCCTTATTTTAATTTTACTTACATCTTACCTAATACAGAATTTTTACTGTATTTGTGTTGTTGAAAAGGAATTACTTCAAATTTTAAATATTCTATTAGGTACACAAGACTAAGGTTATGCATTAGTTCTATTTTGATAGGTAAGTAACGACTAAGAATAAAATAAAATTGATTACGTAAATAGCGGTTCCAACACAATATAAATAACCACGATAGCTTTAAATTTTTAACGTAGTACCTCAAAAGCACGGCGTACTAAGCAGTTGCTACCTTTAACCTTTATATAAACCTCAATAAAATAACTAAGAACCATTACAATTTAACTTAATAGTATAATGACAGTAATAAAGATAGGCCATCTATATATTGCCCTGTTCATTGATATTTATTGTAGTTGTAATTTATAGTTAACGATTTTCTAATCGACTGACACAGACGCGATGTCTCATCTCGTTTTAAGTGATTCAGTTAAATGATGATCTAGATGGTTTTACTTTTCAATTTTTTGTACTTTTGTACGATCTATGTTTATAAGATTGACATTGTATTATTTTATTATTTATTATTGCAATATTTTTCCAAAATACTCAATCAATCAAAGGATAAATTTATTTACGTATTATTAAAGGCTAGTATAGGCGATAAATGCAGTGATAGAATAAGTCTACATCGCTATTAACATTTTATTGCAACAAGTAGATATTCAATCAGTCGGTATTATTGAAAACTTGCACTGTTACAACAAAAAGTAAAACAAAATCATAAACTACCTCCCTATATTTTTTGAAAGTAGACCGTTTTAGAATTAGGAATGGGACTATATCACTGTCTAGACTCTTACTATCTCCTGACACAAAAGTTGTACCATGAAATCGCCTTGTTGCGACATGAAATTAAGACAAACATACAAACAAATATTTTTATGTAATTGGTATTCGTAGCGTAAGTCGAATATTACTTAAAGAGGTTATTGGATTTCAAAATTCAACTCATAACTCCTCAACATTCAATATGGTTAAACGCTAATGATAAAAAAAAAAACACTGCGTAAAAAATACATTCATTTACCCAGAATGAATATGGTCATTGCAATAAAAATATGATAAAAGAGAGATTTGACTGTGATTCGACACGATGTTTTGTCGCAAAATTAAAGTGCGAATAGCTTTTTTGTCCTCTGGAATGGAACCAGACATTGTAACGGAACGTACGAACTGATTCATGAAGCACAAAAACTTTAACGTTGAATTTCAATAATAAAAGTTAAGCGTTCAACGTTTTATATAAAAAGCATGAAAGTAATAACCTGCTAATTACAATGAATTTATGAAAAAATACAATTTTAAGAACATTGCGTTTTTTTTTGCTACTTGTGTACTGTATTTACATCGACATTTGTAGAATGTGCTTGTTAATATCTTCATTAGCACTGGTTTAATAATTTATAGCTTTATATCTAGTTGAGAACTCCCAAGTGTTTAATTTCTTTTTCCCTACATAATCACAAACCTTCGTACAGTGTTATTTGTTTTCAAAATGGAATGCGTAACTGCTTGGACATTACCTTAATATCATTTTTGTAATTTAATAAACTTTTAATAATTATCACGTTGAAACAATATCTATAGAAAAAATGGTTTTCGTTAGCAATTTCGCAAAATCCGATAATATTATACAAAAAGCGATTAAACGCGTTTAGATAATATGCAAATGCCAATGTAATATGGATTGCATAATTCGTAACATACAGCTACTATATATTCAACTAATATCTAATTCATTTATTAATTTATTATTATTAAAATCACTTTTTTACATCTGTGCCAGATAAAAGTTTGACATCGGAATATGAGGAAGTAAAAAATTATAAATTGTTTATTATAATGGTTTTAAATCATGTATTTATGTGTAACTAAATTCAAAAGGTCCTACCGTTTAACGCTTTATCCCATCTTTATCCATATAAATCAACTGGGCATGGCAAATCGCATGTCCGTGAGCCTATACATGACTCAGCATAAATTGGGTCTCGCATCTGCGCACATAATCTCGATCCTTCGTAGAAAAATTATTGTAAAAATCTTTGTTCAAAAGGATAAGAGATCTTATAATAGAGTAGAGTAAAGATAATCTTTTCACTATTCGAATAAAAAACGACTCATTACGATCGCACAATATGAGGGTTTAGCTATGCTTTTTGGTAGCCTGTTTCGTATGTTTTATGAAACAAAATTGTTACAGACCTTTTCGTGTTAAGTACTCAATTATCAATGCGAGTTGCATTCTGATACGATGCATCGCATCAATCTTAAATAATATGACATTGCTATTCTTTAAAACAATGTATTTTACATTCTAAGTCATTCCAATTTTTCACAATTTACATAAATACTTACCTAACAATTATAAACACATTTGGACACTCGTCATATGTTTGTAATATGTAAGTACACATACATGGACGTGGAGCAAATAGATTTCAGAAATTGTAACATTGTGCTCTGGAATAAGAACTCAAAATAATACATAGTTATTAAAACAATAGTTTTGCATTGCATACAATAAGAACTCAATTATTATCTCTATACTCAGATATTAATCAATTAAAAATCAACCACAATAATTAGGCCAGTATTCTCTTTACTCAAAAACCAATTAGTAAATATTTCAAATGTTAAAACTAGTTAGGTTGTCCTACATTTTTGCAATATCTAACGGCCTTTTAAGTTTATCGAAAAACATGTTTCAATGGTCGTATTGCGTGTTAAAAAATTATTTCACGGAAATTTTAAATTTATGTGCACATTGCAATTTCGAATCTAGTTTTTCTGCTTAAAAGGCGTAGAATATTATGAATGTCAATTTTGTTCCACTTGTATGCTCAAGTAAAAAACAACCTGAACTCTGATAAGGATTATTATTCTTTTTTATTACATATATAACAGTTGTGTCAAGATTTAATAAACCATTGACATACTAAAAATAATAATTGTACGTTCATGAATCAATGCGATTGCTTCAATAGCATAAAACATTACAATATCTGCCATAAAATTGCATCGAACAGCTGATTTCCTTGTTCCTCTTTTCCAGTGAAAAGATAATTGTTTAATGACTTGTGTATTTTGACATCTTGTCTCAGCAGAATAGCAATTCTTAGTTTTTACTTAGCATTATATACATATATAGATCACGTAATGCGAATCATGCATAACTTGAGTATTATTAGAACTACAATAAGCATAATTATTGCGAATTATCTTTTTTCTGCAACTTAAACACATTAGAAAGACGTAAGAGTAAATCTTGTTACCTCATTAGTTTTCTTAGGTGCATTATGATTATAAATTGAATATTATATAGCTAACAAGTAAGCTTTTTTAAATGAAATGAAATAACTTTTTTCGCTCGTATACGGCTTACAGGGTGTAACAGAATTATTGCATCACATATAATGCCATTGCAAATAAAGGAATACATTTTGACGTAGCATTGTTTTCACTTATAAAAGCTACTTCTTATACTATTATATAGAAATAATATAATAATTGGGACCATTTTAATAAACTTGAATTTTTGTAATAAATACTCTAGCTGACACGACACTCGCCAGACGTCATGTCTTCGTGTGTCCTGTCAAATGCGTGAGCCGTGAAGATTAAATTATATGTACTGTGGTAGCTTCGTTAAAATTTCTTGTTATTTTTTTTAGTTTTGATGAAAAGTTCTCAAGTTTTATTTACATAAGCACCTTCTACTGACAACAAGCAAAAAATAATATAGGAAATAGGTCGCAGATTACGCGTGATGCGATGACCAGCGAAATATGGATTAATTTGATGTATTCAGGTATCATAATATCATAAATAATAATAATACTACAATTCCAAGTATTATAAAAAATTGTTCCTTTTGGATTAAGTTCTTAAACTTAACATTTTTGAAAAGATTAAGTAGAAAGGTTTCATAATATTTTTGTATATATTTTGAAATTATCGTCGTTAATAGATGAATTAAACGGTGTTTTGAACAATCTGTATAAAATTGAAATATTATAAGTATTATAAGTATTCTTTCAAAGTTTCTCATATTATAAGTGTTAAAAATTAACAAGTCAATAGAACTACGTAACAATTAGACTTGTGATAATTATAGAGCATGACGTTACGTTACTGCTTCAAAACTACCTGATTCCAAAAACTCGTCTTTTACTCAAACATAGCTACTTCGAAATACAGGTTCAGGAAATTTATTTGTCAAGTTTTTAGTGTGGTCGCCATTACGTATTTTTATTTTGTTACGCAATATTATACAATCTATGTAACATATTCTAATAATAAACAGCCGAAGAGTGTGTTTGTTTGAACGCGCCAATCTCAGGAGCTATTGGACCGATTTGAAAAATTATTTCTGTGTCAGATAGTACGTTTATAGAGGAAGGCTATCAGCTAAATATTGTGTAACGCCAGTAAGTTAGCGTATTTAAAATTCATTATACATTTTTCGAACCAATACATATAATACGTATAATTTACAAAGATCACATATAACAATATTTATATTAAAAGAAATTACAATATATTCTTGGTATGGCACATAACTTTGTTACAATAATATAAAAGCACATATAATATAATACTATATAAAAGTAATAGCTATCCCCTCGCGGCATCGCCCACGTAGTCATATGAAATTCCCATGAGTACATGTTTCGCCGCGGTAAACAGTAGTTTAGTTTAATCTAGTCCCCTATCTCCAAACACAATTACCGTATCATAATATATTTTCGATGCGACGTGAATGAAAGACAAATAAACAAACACAATTTTTATAATATTTCTAACGACAATACGCAGTAGGTAGGCACGTACTTAGAGATAATACATATATCTATAGGTGTAATGCTAGTGATAACTGTAAACGCTCACTAATGAATTAATCATAATGTAAACCGTTACGCTATTGAATATGAATCATGGTGTATACCTTTATCTTCTCTATATACAATATCTACAAGTACATTGAACAGCGATGGACTTAGATAAATTTCCAAGGCCAGTGTTATCTTACGATCCAGCTCCACTGAGGGTTATTCGTTTTTCCCCGATTTTTCTTTAGCCGGTCGGAGTTTTCAATGAGTGTTTCCTTCTTTCCTATACTAATATTATAAAACTGAGGAGTTTGTTTATTTGTTTAATCGCCCTAATCTCAGTAACTACTGGTCCGATTTGAAAAATTCTTTCAGTGTTAGATAGTCCATTTATTAAAGAAGGCTATAGGCTATTTGTATCACGGGCGAAGCCGGGCGGACCGCTAGTGATTATATAGGTTTGTGTACGTTTCTTTGTGGGAGTCGAGCATGCATAGAAAACCGGCGTGAAATAATAGCATGCTGCTGTGTTTCATACGATGAGTGGGGAAGCCGGAGGTCGATTTCCTTTTCCTCACCCTTCCCAGTCCATTTCTTCTTTCCAGTCGTCAATCCTTTCCTAACCCCTTATTTCTTTAAAGCGGGTAGCGCATTCGCAGAGAGACTATACCTCTGGGAATGTTAATGGGCGGTGGTGATCGCTTATTATCAGGCGAACCACCAGCACAGGTGCCAGGTAAAAAAATTAATTAAATTAATTAACATATATATATATATATATATATATATATATATATATATATATATATATATATATATATATATATATATATATATATATATATATATATATATATATATATATATATATATATATATATATTTACTTTTAGCTAATTCATATAAATGATAATATTTCCATAATAGATATTAGCAACTGCTGCACAAACAATTCTATGAAGCCAATTGCTTACCCACTTAGTTATTTATTGTCGCCTATACTGTTTGCAGGAAAGTAGTTTTGAGATTGAATAGAATTCGTGCAAAACAGTGGCAACAAAAAATTTCAACAAAATTGTAGAAAGTAACCAGATATAACAGTAAAAGAAGTCAAGGCTGTGCATTTACCCAGACTGATTTCAAATACTAAACCCGACTTGCCAATTTGCTTGGATTTCAGCCATTTATTTATACCATTACGTCACTTATATTCCGCCATAGATAGCTTTAGATTTATACCTAAAATGCTCTGCTAATCATAAGTCTATGTTTTTGACCTAATATGCAAAAAAACAATGTATGTATATATGTAAAATTGTCCCCAATTTTCTTAGAAGGTATGAATTGATATCAATATTACGTTATAATATAAGTATGTTAAATTACTTGAGATTTCCAGTATTTATTTTGTTTTTTTTTTAAGTCACATAATATGTTGGACTATAAAGAAAGAAATTGGCACCGGATAACATTTACATAATAATCATGATTATACCTATCCAGTATCCACATTCGAGTTTGAAATGCAATTTGGAAGAAAAACTTGATCGTGTAAATCCACTATAAAAGGTAACTCGATTAGTCGATTAAACGAGTGAAATTGTTTGCAGCATGACCGGTAAACAGGCTTCGCTTGTCCAGTATCCATTACCATCAACCTCAACGCGAGATTCGAGAGAAAGTCGACATAACCATGTGAATTCACAAACAGTTTAAACTTAACGCACGTATTCCGTTATAGGTTATGTATGGGAGACTTTGATGCGACGCGCAGCGAAAACTTGTTAATTGCGCACTTTCGCGTTTCGAAAGCATTGTTATTCAAATGAATCGAAATATCTTTTATGGTCATTCAGCTTTGATACTTAATAAAATTTTGGTATATAAGGACGTGGGTACTTCAGTAGAAAAATATTATATGATTTAGGAACTTTATTAAATATGAAATTTTATGATATTTTTTAATTCTTCATACATTTAATATTTACGTTGTATATTATTCAATACCGGCATTGCCATATGCCAGATAATTTTTAGTCAAAAGCTCAGAATCATTAGGACGAAAAAATGAAATAACAATCCATCCAATACTTCATATTTCCTGATGTAACACAATAAATAAAATGAGTAAACATTCATTTCACTATAGTCTGCCAGGCTTAAACAATTCCCCTGATTCGATTTGTCGAACAACTTCTCTTTCCTCAGCCGCAATCTTCGCCCTCAATTTAGCAAGTTCTTTGTCCCGTTGTATTTGTCTCACAGC
Organism: Zerene cesonia; assembly: GCF_012273895.1. NCBI lineage: Eukaryota > Metazoa > Arthropoda > Insecta > Lepidoptera > Pieridae > Zerene > Zerene cesonia. Next base: position 3,170,214 of record NC_052107.1, read on the forward strand.
TTCTTCCTCCCTCCATCTCGCTTCAAGAGCTCCGTAGGCTAATTGTTTTGTTATTCCATATACAATCCCTGCAGCTAACAATGCGTGTCTTATTCCTCTTATCAGAGGAGAAACCTGCAACGGTGGTCCGAATGGTAGTGACATACCAACGGTAACAGAAATCGAAAAAAAAAATTCACAACGTAACTAATAATTATATTTCAGTGTGAATTCAGTTTGAGCTTTAGCTCATTAATTGATTTTAGACACTTGTCACTTGACTCACGACATAATCTTGTCGTATGTATTTTTTTTTTTACTAGGTATCAAGCAAAAAGTTCGTTGCTCTATTAAAAACCGAATCGGTAATGTTTTATTTTACCCGTCACTACTACTAGGTCAAGTCGAGTAGTTCAAGGAGTATGTAGTTAAATTTATACTGTTTTGTTCGGTACCTACTTACACGCATTGATGATTTTCGGCAGGCCAGTGGCCGAGTGCAACTAAGAATACTATACCGTTTGTCTCTGGTTTGCGACCACCAATTATAGCAGACTGGCGTTCCGCCAGCGGTCGGCCTGGCGTAGTAGTAGTGTGGTGAACAGGAACAACCATTTAACGAATCAATCACTTCACAACAAATCAAATTTCTCATTTAATTGGTTCAAAATTATTTAATTAGAACGACCAAGACATTAATTAATTATTGCAACTGTAACCTAGCAGTTAATACGGAGACACGTAGTGTCTATGAGAATAATTTAATGCAATAATTAATATCCTGATCCATATTATTTTATTTTTGTTAATCTAAATAACTGATTTTCAAGGCTTATCATGAAGCATATAATGGGAATATTAATTAAAACCATTATCGTATTTAATTGTTGTTCATGCATTGGCTTCTAGGTACCTACCTATTTTTAAAAATATAATCGTGATTCTTCGGGCCTTTTACGAGCTGGTAAATTCACATGACCTTCTGTCTACAGTACCATAAAATTGCCTTGAATATCTTTTCTAAATTATTATTACCGATTTTCTGAAAACCATAGGACGTTTTCAATTTAATTGTATCTTCAACCGACTTCAAAAAAAGGAGGAGATTACTTTTACGAGGTGAACCGATTTCTTTATGAATATAATATTGAGAGTTGGTGCCTTCCATGTGGTCCCATTTAAATTTGATCTAGTTCTGACAATTTGTAGACGGTTTATGTTGTAAATCTCGGTGACCTCTTTGTAGAAAATATAGATTCATGCATTTAATACAATTTATATTATAAATTGATTACAAATACTTTCTGCTATGTTCAATTATTACCTAAATTGTGTAAATTGTGTTTTTGTAGCTAATTTGAGAAAACCGTTTAAAGGTTATTCAAGGTCAACGCGAAACTACTATTAATCGATAACAAATAAAGTGAAAACACAAAAGTGTAGTGCAGTGGCATTTTTGTGTATATATAAATATAGAGAGTTTCGTAAAAGACTACAGTGTCAACTGCCTATATCAATTAAAAGCAGACACAAGTTAGACCATAAAATTATATATGTAGTTACTTGTTTCTGAAGCTACACATTCAAATTAATGACATAATAATATCACAGAAAACATAATACTAGATAATATGTAACTACACATATGTGAAAGCTTACAGTTCTTTTGTCTGTAGCTATCTATTATATCAGACTTGACGAATAATAATAAGGAAGGTCGTGACTTCGTGACGGGAGTTCAATAGCAACAAGTCATTAGGCAGGCAAAGCATGAAATAGAACATTGCGTAACCACCCATAGTGACTGGAGATATATTATGACACCCAAATGTCACGACCTCGTATAATTTTTAACAACAGTCTTTCAGACACGCGCTGATATGATAATTGCGTTTGCTTTTAGAATAGCTACCCTTATGAGGGTTTGAATAATTTATTTTTTTTCCAAAATAGCTTTGATAGAGATCTTTAGTACAAGTGTTAGTACATAAATTATGGTATATGTTTCTGATATTGTCGATATAAAATACTAGCGGTCCACCCCGGCTTCGCCCGTGGTACATATATAGCCTAAAGCCTTCCTCAATAAATGGGCTATCTAAAACTGAAAGAATTTTTCCAAAACGAACCAGTAGTTCCTGAGATGAGCGCGTTCAAACAAAGAAACAAATTCTTCAGCATAATATTAGTATAGATTTTTTCAATGTGACTATTAAATTGTTACATGTGTTTTATTTTTCATTTGAATTTTTTCCATAAAATATTTGTTTATTTATTACTAGCTGGCGGCTTTGTCCGCGTAGTCCAAAGTAAAGATAAACAGACCGAGGGTATTCCACGAATAGTTATTTTCATATATACATAGTTCACTCAATACTTAATTGCTCGTTGTATTGCACATATATAGGTAGTATAAGTACTGATCTAACATCCTTTTGTAATTGACCTAGCGGAATTAAAATTGAGAAGTAGGTAGGTGTGAAGTCATTTGGGTCGGGTATGTATATTTATTTCACGATGACTTCATCATTTGTCACAATATATGTATCTCATCTTTATATTTTTATTTTATATTTACTTTATTATTGAATGTAGAATAGGCAAACTTTCTTGAACAACAACTGACCTATAGAAAATTGAAATCAATATATACGGTATACATAAGCGGTAAGCCCTACTCGATCTTTTTTTAATTATATGAGTTGATATTATCTTGAACGTCATTTTTTTTAATTTTATTGCTTAGTGCTACTCCGAGTCTACTAACTACTTCAAAAGTAAAATGCTTAATGATTCATCTCATTCATTCATTCATTCACTGTGTAATAAAAGTTTATTCCAGTTTATCAAACACAGGTCAATAATTATCACACGAAAATATTTGTATTAGTTTATCGTATTATTATAAAACATTAATATACATGTTTGTAAAATTTAAATATGCACTGGTCATTCATAATAAACTTATACGTAACAATTTTATTTATCGATTTTTTATTTAAAATCGAATCTTGATAAGAAACCTGTAATGGAACTAGGCTTTCTTTGTGACAATACACTATACAGTACAGACGCTTCTCAAGCTACTCTGTCTCTTTTACTCATATAGCATTTTGATAAGTTTTATTCGGTCTTTCATATGTGCATTTTCCAGTCTCTATTTGGCGTTCGCAGACGTTGCTCGTGGCGTTAAAATAATAACCTTATTTGGATTTTAGAAATTTGTTTGAACAAATTGTAAGCAAACAGTTTTAAATCAAACTAAAAAATGATTATGCACATTTTTATACCAGTTCTTCAATGAATACGTCCACATTAGTTTTACTAGTTCTTAGTATTGATTAATTTATATTGGGTGTGGTGTACTGAAGCTTGTCATGTTTATTTACCGTATAAATACTCCATTATGTAATGATTGAGCGTAAAGCCAGTGTGTGAATTCGTGTTAATTTGTGGTTACAGAAGTCGTCAAGTACGAAGACGACAACAATGACGACACCGGCCAAACTATACGGAAGAGAATTGTCGACATACGATGAAATCGATGTTGATGAGTTACTGGCCAAACTGTCGCAGGAAGAGCTGACTATGCTCGCCAAGGAAGTGGATCCAGACGTAAGCCTTTTTTTTTAGTTTGTCGTTGATATATTTTTGTGAACACAGTTTTCTGGTTTATAGGCAATTCAAAGTGAAATAATTTATATTTTAAATTTTCAACCGACTTAAAAAAAGGAGGAACTCGATTAGACTGTATTGTGCATTACATGGGAACCTCAAAGCTGGGTGACCCGATTTTAATTAATCTTTTTTTTTCAGTGGAAAAGTGCCTTTTATATTCATGGTTCCATATTTAAATTGATCTAATTATGACTCTATGAAGGTCTAGTTTTCTGTTAAAAAATAATTATTCATATAACTATTATACACTATATATTTATTATGATTAAAATGAAGTATTTATCCTACTAATAACAAATTGACATGTTTAATGTAAAATATTTTGTCTGTTTAATTATAGAATCCAAAAAATTCATAGTTATAAATACTCAATATAGTCTATACATATTTACTTTTCCAATATATTTTATTGAAATGAATTTTTAAAGTCCTTTTAAACTTCTGTCTTTAAACCATGTTATCAATTGTAATTTAGATTATCCAAGCCCTACTTCATTTATCCGAATTAAACACAGGACAAAATGTGATAAGATAATTAATTTTGAGTACTAAAAATAATAAAAAATTGCTTACAGTTTAAATTATCACAGAATTTTTAACTACGACTAATTTTTAAATGTGTTAATTGTCATAAATCTCAAAATAATATTTAATGGCTGAAATTTACAAGTAATTTTGCAAATCAAAATTGTAATCCTTATAAGGCCTATTCAAAAAGTAAAAACTAATACACATACAAACATACATTACCATGATAACACAGTGCCTATACAAGTTACTATAAAATGTTTGAATACAGCTTTAAAAAATCCAAAATAATATATAATTGGGCTTGGTTGAAAGATTGTACAATAAATAACACAAATAAAAATTTTAAATTCAAGGCATTCCTTGTAGTATATTATCCTATAATCCATGTTCATAAAACTTTCAAAATAAGTCTCCGTAAGATTCATCTTCATACATAAATATTTATATGATTCCAATTGTTTAAGAACAAAACTACTGTGTAGCCCCATATAGTAGTCTAAAAGTTGTTTCACAACTATTTTACATTTTCCAGGACACCTTTTTACCGCCCTCACAAAGGACAAATTATGCTTGTGAAAAAGATCCCACTGGCCCATTGAACCGTAAGAAGTTAATTGAACACATAAACAAACAAGCCCTTGAGACACCTGACCGTCCAGAGGTGAAGCCCTATGTCGCTGGTGTCATTAGAGGGAAGAAGGTAACATATGCTTAAATAGTATTCCTTTAATTGCATAACTATTTTCAATATTTAATGACTTGCTCAATGTTCATTAGTGTTTTCTAGCAAGTGGATCCGTTGATTATTATATAATGTACTTTAATTTATTATACATAAGAGCTGAATTGAATAATGCATTTTCTTTCTTTATTTTTATTTATACAAAATGATGTAATAGAGTGGATTAAATTTGCATCTTAAATCAGACAATTTTGAATTGTCCACATCAAAGTTTACAATATATATACACAAGGCTATGCATCCATTTATTTATTTAAGAATTTTTTGTAGCTAAATAAAATATAGTCTATATTCTTTGTTTCGACATTTGTTGAATTGATAATTTGAAACGAAATAATATATACTTTAAAACTTGTCAATTTGGAAAAAAAATTATACTTATTTAATAACAACAAAACATTAATATATTATTATTAATAATATCAAAATTTTATCTTCTACACTAAGAATACAAAGTTGAGTTCAACAATTAAAAATAGGGAAATTGATTATGGATTGAGTCATTTTAAAGAGCATTATTGTTTATCTTGTCATGCATATGTGTATTTTTTACCTAATTTGATACACTAATTTTACTAGTTCATATAATATGTGAATCTAATTAGGCACACCAGATACACAAGAATTAAGCAAAGATATTTTATACAAAAGAAGACTACAATTCATTTGGCTAAAGAAACCTTTATCTAAAGAACCTTGTCAAGTGTATGTTGTTTATATTGTTGCCTAATTTTTCAGTGGATCCCACCACCACCACCAGAGAAGATTCGCGATGCCGATGAACAAATAACAATTGATCTCGGTGATGAATATGAACAAGCCCTTAGTAGCGCCTCGCAAGAGGAAATTATCGACCTTGCCGGTGAGTCACATTGATAATAACACCCAATGCCAAACCTCTAATAGCAGACAGAGGTTATGCTATCATTCTAGTCATTTAATCATTTCGAATGACTACATAACAAGAAATTGAGTTAATTTCACTACTACTACTATATACTAGCTTTCTGCTTATTGCTCAGCCCAGATAGTCAAAGGAAGAGATTGTCAGATCCGGATATACCCGCATAGTTCCCATTCCTGTAGGCTTTCAATAATAAAACTATTCATTACCCTTGCCCTTTCTTGGGTCTCAAACTATCTGTGTCCCAATTTTCATCCAAATCAGTTCAGTGGTATACCTGTACCACTGGAGTGATAAATCACTATATTTATTAATATGATATATATATCTTTAATAATACAGTATCAATGTCATTTTAGTAGTTGTGAATCTGTGCATAGAGTTTCCATATAATAGATTGAAAGCTATTGTGCTCCATTTTATATCTATCTTATTTACATTAGCTGGAGGTATTGGCAACACTTGGCGCCTCTCCAGGTAGTTATTGATGACTTTAATGTGGAATTCTTCTAAATTATTAAACATTTTACAAAACTGGGATGTTGAACTTTTGAATTATACTCCTGAATGTTGTGATAGTATGGGAAGATGGATGCTTGTAAACTATTTAGCAAATGTTTTGAAGTTTGCAATGAATCCACTCTAATTTTATAATAGAGGGAATAATATCTATGGAAAAGTTCTTATTTCTATTTGCTTAGGAAGGAGGAAAGAAAAAGCAAAGATTATTGGAACCCAATAGTTTTATGATTTTTTAGTGTATATGATTAAACAACACTTATCGTTTTAATTCATCAGCATGCCTTGTTCTTTCCTTTCCAGTTCAAAAGAAGGAGAAACTATCCTAAACATACCTTCTAATCTTTTTTTTTAATTGTTATAGTTACCAGTTAATAATTGATAATACTATAAAAACAAATGCAGTTCATTTTGAGTAATCATTCAAAATTTAATTACAGCTATTCTTGGTTTCCATTCTATGATGAATCAGGACCAGTATCACGCCTCATTACTGAACAAGGGACAACCTGTTGGTCTTGGGTGGGATGGTATCACTAAAGCTACTAAACCTAAGGTATGTTAGTGTGTTAATTTTGTAAAAAAGTGTCTACTAAAGATCTATTTTCACTATGGCTATAGTGTTTGTTTCAACTGAGAATTATAGCCAATATATCTTGCTTAATATATTTCTAAAAGATTAGGATAAGGAAAAAATCACAAAATATTGTATTTAAAACATGTTGTTTACATGATTATAAATAAAACAGAAGAGATGTAGAATCAATAAGATAAAACATAGCAATGCAAAATATTGTTAATTTGTTTAACCTGTTTGTCCGTCCGTTTTATTTCATAACATGTTTTAATATATCTAATCGAGAAAAATATATGTTTTTTTTCTTATACTTCAGGTATATCCAATGGACCCGCCAAATGACGCTGATCCTGACGACACCATCAAAAGGGTTCAAGAGAATGACCAGAAATTCACAGATCTCAATTGGAATAATATTAAGGTAAATGTCATTGATTGTTATGTTATATTTGAGTTAGAATATATTGTTTTCATTTATGGATTTTAATTGGATAAAATATGCTAATGAAGCTGGTACAGGCAAGGTCGAGCAACTATTTTAATATTGACTTAACCTTGAATATACTTTTTCCTTTTTGTAATTGTACTATGAATTAGTATTTATAATTGATATTTAAATTATCGCAAGGCCATATTTATGCATACATTTAATTTTTTTTCTAAATCTTACACATGTTTACATCATTGGCAAGAATTAAACCTTTTATAATGTGAACCTATCTAACTGATTTCTCTTGGGTTATACCCAAATAATCCTTTTGTATCAGTTTGTACACCACACAAATGTTGAAGTATTATTTACCTAACCTTTATAATTGAATGTACAATTTGTATGAGCTATATTGGTTAATACTTACATCCGAGGAGGACTTTTCTGGTGAATTATAATTCAATACAGCCACCAATAACACGCACGTTCAAAAATTACAGAACATAAGCGACGAGAAATTCGAGAAGCTCTTCGAAGGGCTCAAGACGAACACTCACCTCGAAGTCCTGTCTCTGGTGAATGTCGGTCTCAACGATCGCACCGCTCAGTTGCTGGCCGATGCTCTCGAGATGAACTCCACCCTCCGAGTGGTGAACGTGGAGACGAACTTCATCAGCCCCGCTGGTGTGGTGCAGCTGGTGAAAGCTCTGCTCACTACTACTACGGTGGAGGAGTTTAGGGCTTCTAACCAGGTGAGCCATTAGTCGTATCTATATTATAAGTAATTTATAATTAAATGAAATCAATGTGGTCCTAGTGTGGGTTGAGTATGGGATAAACTTTTGGTTATTTTAACAATTTAATAATGTTCGTTCATTGCTTCCGCTATTACTAAAACCACAGAGGTTCACGAATGTGTTCCTCTTACAAGGCTCTGCATAAAAACACTCTAAATATGGGTATATTATATTTTGTCTGTTTTAAATAATGTTTAACCTACATAGAGTCATTGATTTTAAGTTAAGTAGTATTTTATTAAATACCTAATTATTTAATTAATTTTAAAATCACAAATTGTTGGAGTCCTTGCAATTTTGTCAGTTGAAATGATACTTATACGATTGCACATTTCCAGCGGTCGCAAGTGCTCGGCAACAAGATCGAAATGGAGATCACAAAGCTGGTGGAGGCCAACCCGACGCTGCTGCGGCTCGGGCTGCACCTGGAGTACAGCGACGCGCGCCACCGCGTCGCCAGCCACCTGCAGAGGAACATCGACAGAAGTCAGTGTAGCTTTCAGTTTCATTTTTTTTTTTTCATTTTCAAATTTCGAATTTCGAATTCGCTTGCGGCCAGTGACAAATTTCGGACGAGTTAACTTTTTTTGGAATATGTTTGCTGCCAGATGCAATGAACACTGGCAGACTTCCGTACATGAAAATGGTTATGAAGATATAGTAGCGTGTATACGTGAAAAATATCTTTAAATGTTCAACGTAGTCATTTCATTTTAGTCAGCGCGTTCATTAGCTCCGTTTGGACTTGTCTATGGTCAGCAATATATTTCGATCACGTGGATACTTATTAGTTTTGAGTTTGGTTATTCTGGTTAGCAACAAATGTCGCCCATACGCATATTTACATATGAAATAGTGTATGGCCGACCAGAAATTTCATCCACGATATTTGTTGCATACTTAAATTTGTTGCGAATTTTATATGTGGAAAAATTTCGATATTGAGAGAGTATTGGGGATTTTGGGCTATAAGTTTGTATAAATGATGAGTACCTGTAGATGTGTGTTTTTTGTTTAAACAACTTCGAAAGTGATCTTATAGTAAAGTTTTACAAAAATCCCGTTATACTGTTGCTTTTCGAAAGAAAGAAATAAATCATATGTGTACTTTAGAAAATTTAATTAATAAAAAATTTAATAAGAATATGGAATGATTATTATTGTTAGTTGGATAAAACATCTTTATGCCGGTAAACAAGTTGAAGGACGACAGTAGTATGGTAACTAGTTCTGTGAATTTTTCTTTTATTTGTTAATATTATTTTAATTTTCTTGTCATTTTATTCATATTGATGAACTGATTATCATTTATTTACATAAAAAAATACTAAAACATCTCGGATCATAGCATCTCTAACTAAATACTTCATTTATAAGTATCATAATTCAACGTCGATACATTTAAAAACTATACAGATGGTGGTATCAAGCGGCCAGAGCATCGCCGACGCTCACACACGTAACAATACATTATTTTTACTTTCAATCCCATAACGTAACCTCTCGCCCGCACTAGCGACCGTAGCGCATTAGGCGACCATCCTCGCTAATTAGAGACCACCGAAAACATCGCACAACAATCGAATCACGCTCGCATCGATACATACTCGTACACGCAAACGATCATTCGATGCATCGAAGAGCACACGGAGCGCGCGCATGAGTGACGTGCGAATCGATAATCGACGTCGATATCGATATTATCAGATTGCCGAGTGCAAAAGCGCACTAGCGTGTCGCTGCGGCTGCGCCTGCCGCGCGGCAGGCCGGCCGCCGTCGGCATCGACCCTAGCCTCTTGAAGCTCACGCCGCCCAGCGCGGAGACGCCCACGCCCACCGAGACGGTAATACCGAGACGGGCGCTCGACGAGAGCGTCGAGGGCACGGTGCTGGTGCCGGCCGGCGACGCCCACACCGGCGACGCCCACAACGGCGACGCCCACGAGCGCACCCAGTTGCCCGACTTTAACCCCAGTCCGTACTCGTGAGTAGATCGCGGGCGTCGCAGTATGTGTGCCGTCTGTGACACCGGTCAATAATGCACTCGTGTTGCCGCGTTGGCCCGGCGATCACTTAACCTCCCCGATCCGGTCGGATCGGCCCCGTGTATTATATGTGTTGCATAGTCACCAGTGTTTTATTCCATTGCAGTACGGAAAGACCTAACGCTCCGACTCCAGTTCAGGTTCTTTAACAACCTGCAAAAGGGGGCGCGTAGCCAATAGAACTCTGTTAAGGTCAGGCCCTGAAGGGACACGATGTTGGCACGCCGGCGAATAACAATCTTCGCTTCGATTAAAGCTTTTTTACAGTGTCGATTGAGTTTCACTTACAAAAATTTATTGCAGTTTCACGAGCCGAGAAATGTTTCTGATCAGGTTTCCGTAAGGCTGCATCTCTAAATATTATGTCCTTCGCTCTCGTGTGACATATTACTCTAACAGTTTAATTATTTAATGCACTATGAATAATTCGATTTGAATCTATCTCAATTCTTCTATTTTACTCTTAACAAAGATTTTACTTTTCTTATTTTTGTTTTAAATATTTTAACCGTAAACAATTTGATTTTTAGCCGAGAGGGGAGCATAGAACAGAATGATTAAATGTAAATTCGGCGCCAAAATCGGTAAAAATCTATTTTCGTTTGGCGCGAATGCTGTTGAGCTCTATTTTTATTTTTCGGGAATAACTGTTTCACAACAGGCTTCATCTAATCATACGCTTCGTAAGATAGGCCTCCGAGTAGGCTCTCAGATAGACATACTATCTATTACGAAAATAAAACCCAAACGTTGTTATGTGACTCTAATTCTACGCATGAGTGTTACCACTAACAGAATGACAGTGTGAATTTTACAATCTTATTTACAGCATGGAGATTGACAAATATTTTTTTTTTCTCTTTACACGTATGTGATGCTAGCTAAAGATCATCATATATGTTTTTATTCGTTATCTTTATTGCGCTGTCGATGATCACATTTTATTTTAATTAACAAAGACAAAATTAATTTAATGGGTAAAACGAGCCTAGAGATTGTATCACTTGTCATAGTTTGGTAAAACAAGGTTTTTCAAGTGTGTCATATAAAAATCGTTTTTTTCTTGTGAAATTGTGAACATTGATAGCGCAAGAAGTTTGTATGTCTGTACATAAATCCCTTACGATGAGTGTGTGTATGTATTGCAGTACGCCAGCAGCGACGGAGCCAAAATAGCGCTTAGATGACGCATCGTAACTTGTGGTGAGTTATTGGTGTCTTATCTCAACTGAACTATAAGAGTAATTTACTATGGGTAGTTTTTATTTAGCAATTGTAATTTTAGATTTAATGTGATATGATGATTGATAATAATTAGTGCAATGGTAACATTACCTTAAGCTCTGTAAAGTGGAGCTTAGCAGTAAGCTTTTACTTCTTTGACTTTTTAACTTTCTCAATAATATTATGTTGATGTTTAATTATTAATAATTTATATTTCTTCTTTCTTTCTCCTCTCTTTCTTCTCTCTTCTTCTCTGCTTGGTACCTGCTGTTGTAAGAATGCACATTGAGGTAGAGTTATGTATTCATTGCATTTACAATGTATATAATGTTATTGTGTTATGCATGAATATATTATGTTGTAATGGACCTTATGTGTTCTTATTAAATTATAACTTTGACAAATTCAAAATAATAATCTCAATACAGCTGCACACTTTTACAATGAAAACATTTAAGATACATTTGATACACAATTCAATAGTGCAAATAATAAATAATTGAAAAAAAAAGACATAACATATTTATTTTCAAATAAGAAAAGAAATATGAATTAATTTTTAATGGATAAGACGTAAATATTTAAGACGCCCTATGATCCACAAGACAATAATGAAAATTACCAATCACCAACACATGAGGCTTTACTCATTGATTTTCAATGAAAAAGTGAACAAGATACACAATATACGATAGAACACTATACTGAAGTTATCACATTTTTTTTTTCAATGCAATATTAACCGGTATTTCATTTCAGGTGGGAGGGTTCTGCGCTTGACTCGATTCACTCGCAGCCGCAGCTACGTAGTGGGTTGGATCCCGTGAATCCATAGATTTTCATACCGGTTTCCCTCAGACGTGTCGACAGGAGATTTCATAAATGTGATCCCATTTCTGAAGCAATTGGATTGGTTAGGTAATGAAATAATAAAATCTGATTGGTCGTTGAAAATCAATTTATTTCGTGTCGATATCTCTGAGGTAACTTATACTGAGCTGCTCTCGCCCCGCGCTCGCTGCCTATACCTGTCCTCACTCTTTGTAACTGTGTAGTACGATTGACATTTATATTGATTAAGAAAACTTTAAATTACACACAAAGCTTTGACGACGCTCGAGTTGGACTTTGTAAGCTTGTTTCACACGACGGTGTAATAATTTTTATTCAAAGACTAAAGTTTTTAGCATCGTTTTCTTGGAATTTAGCTTGACGCTTCGCATAATTAGTACATAGTTTACAGAGGTGCTTTCTACGTGTGACATTAGCGCCTTAAAATACTCGTATTAAATTTTTTCGTATTATTCGTTGAGGAATGTTTTGACTACACAATCACAGAGACAAAAGAGACAGAATGATGTTTGTATGAGGGTATCTGTGCTCAACAGGAATTGTGAATTTATTACCATAAATAATAATCCTTTATAGCTAGACGATGGCCGGCCCATCACTAGATTGTCTATGGTGAGCGAGAACGAAATAAAATCACAATTCTTGTTCATGACCGAATGAATGTATGTTTATTAATTCTTAATCTAGTGTGCTAATGAATCGTATTAATTTTATCATTTTAATGAATTGTAATATATGTTAATTGTGTACATTCCGTTAACGCATAACATGCTTCTCTTTTAATATTAAAAGTTGTTCAAATGTTTTTTTTTTTTTTCAAATTGATTTAAGATTTCTTGGGATATAAATATTAAACAATTTATATTCACTTAATTATTTGTAACAAAATGAAGGAAGTCTTAAAGACCTAATCGGGGTGAAATGATAAAATTGACTAACCTTATATTGTTATGTGAAAAGTGGCGATATAATTTTATTGAATTTTCAACGAGAAGTCATGTTCCGCGTGAACGGAGGATAAGTTTCAATTATACTATAAATCACTAGGTTTTATAATCGCAGATTTTTAATACCGCATCGAAAACATCTTTTTTGTACAGAGGAATCTATTGATGTAAAAAATGAAAAGGCTTTAGGTGTTATCGGCTTTCTATATAACCTGTAGCTCTTTGAAATTTGCTAATCTTCTATTCTTTGTATATTAATAGTTAAAACGTTGTGATAAACATTATGTTTTTTCCATTAAAAATGCTTTGTTTTTCAGTTTCATTGTAAGATTATTATTTGTATATGAATTTAGATTTTTTAAATATTCTTTTATTGTACCGATGTTGAGATGAAATTTTATAATTTAATGTATTGATAGATTTTATTTATGTTTATTTGACTCGGGAGCATTTTGGTTCAAATAAAACCTCGATAAGTAGAGTCGCAGTTCTGTAGTTTGTGACAAAAAGTAATAAAGTACATAAACAATATTGTGTTGTTTAATTTGATACCCCACATTGGTTGCTTATCTATAAATTGCAGAGATTTAAAACGCAAAAAAGAAATTTACAGACGAGTAATTTTTAATTTGAGAAATATTTTGACAAACGGAAATGAAATGGCGCAGATAAATGATGATGATTAAGACATAGTCATTAGTCTGAGGTAACATCATTAGTCAGATAAATGTTGGGGTACACTAATGTCGTCAACGCACAAGTACTTCTGCTTACTACTGTCCCAATTGTTATAGCGTATAAGCTAAGATAAAGTAAGAAAGTGGTTACATTTAAATGTGTACGTAGGAGCTTAATCTCAAGCTTGTGGAGTCGCTTCAATCGACCAGCGGCCGCCATTTTAGTTTCATGATGTAGCAACCCTACATTATTCGTAGCAAATGGAATTGTTAACAATTTTGATATTATTACCTTAAAGTCTATACTTATAATATGAAGCTGAAGATTTTGTTTATCCAATTTTAAAAGTCTTTCACCGTTACATATGTATGCAATCCCCGTGCTTGCTTTACGTAAGGCAATTTAATATTTATATATGTACCTATAACAAATAATATTATGTACAAAAATGATTTACAAATATGAATAAGTTTTCTTTATATCTATGTGCCTATTAAAATAACATCGGGCTTATCTTATAGAGAGAGTTTTAAACTGAAGGCGAAAAAAAAAAATAAAAAAAACATCGTTAAAACTTGTGATCTTATTTATCTCATAAAATCTTTTTTTTTATCATTTTAATTACAGAACAACAAGTCAAGTAACATTCAAGTTTGTTTTACTTTTGATATAAAACTTTAATTGCGTAACTAAATAAGATGAGGCACAGATAGTAATATACTACTATACTAGTATGAAGCAAATTATTAAAATCGGAACAGGAAAACAAATCGAACCCAGGCACGTAAATACAATAAAAAAATTATTGCCTAATGGCGCATTTTTTTTCTTTGTAAAACTGATAAGTGACTTAAGGAGCTATTAATATACTGTTGATGAATAGCTTATGTTTAATCGCATTCAGTATTTTCTTATTGTGTTGCGCGGTGAGGTTGCGTTTCACAACACTTGCGCAATATTTGAGTGATAATTCGGATTTATTAGTATCTATCGACATTTTGGTAAGCCTACTACGTAGCCTTATTTTCGTAGGACCTACATATAAGATTCAGTACTGTTTAATGATTATTTTCAATGCGAATTTATTTATTTTTTTATTAACAAAGCAATGGCAAATATTAATTATTGACTTGTTTGATAGATTATGCTAATATTAAAAAAATAATAATAGAATTTGCAGCTAAGGTTTAACCTTATCCTGAAGCACTTTCAAAAATAAATATATTCATAACTACCCACACTTAAATATTTTATGGCGGGTAGGCAACATTTTAAGTTTCCATAAAGAAATCGTTCAATGATCTTCTGTTTTACTCAATGTGAAATATGCATTAAATTTAAGTTCTATTTTGGTTTAATGTTTTAGGATAATATTAATATATCCCGAGTTAATTTAAAATAACATAATGAATAACAAAAATGAAAATAGAGTAGAAGAACCATACATGGAAAAGGTAAGTGTTAAATGGATTTATAATTTTATTAATTTTAATACTTTTATATTACCTATGTATATCCACTATGTATCATAGAAAACTCGGTCATAAAGTAAAACTAGACATTGGAAGACACATTAATAATATATAATATATCCTATATCACTACATTATTGATATATATTACAAAATCGCCGAATTATAACTATTTTAATATAATCAGTTTATTAAAATTTTCGTTATTTTAATGTTCACAGGCACCTTTTTATATATTGAAGGTATAAATAGTCCAAACAAAGGTTCTGTAAACCGACGAAAAGTTCCCTTACTATTCTTCGTTTTTCTCAACAGATCCTTAATGTTAGCATCAACCTAGCATATTTATGGCACTCCAGCATTTTCGAGGATTTCAATCTTAGGCTTGCTTTGGTATGTGATCCAAATCTCTACGTAACGTGTGGCCGATCTAACTACACATTCGGCGTTTAATTTGTTGGCTGATCGGTATTTCAATGCAGCATTTCCAAAGTTCCAGATAATACCCGGCTAGTAAATTCCAATGCTTCGCTACGCAACACCAAGTTGACTGGCGCGTAATGTCCTTAGTGACCATTGACTTCCAAGTTTAAGACATATATAGCAAGACGAACCTTTCATTTAACAGGAAATTTTTGAGCTTTCTTGTTTATAGTACATATATATTACTTTTAGGCCCTCTTTGTAGCTTCCCGTTGTAGGTCTTAGTTTGCATATGATACTTGATCGCGTGTCAGTCTTTTCAAAATCCACAAAAGTTAATTTAGCCCCAAAAGTTAACTACAAAAGTTAACCCTTAGCCATTCTGATGTCTGCACTAGGATAATGCGCAGAGTGTTTGTTTTGTCAGTTTATAAGCGATTGGAGAGGAAACTAGCTTGCCTTCTGTGAATCGGGGGGTTCCATTGTTTTTGATAATTTTTTAATAGTATCTTGCACAGACCTTTGATACCTCTCCAATTGTTGCAGTTATTAAGGTTCCGCTTTTTCAGGACTTTTCGTATCAAGAGCATAAGGTGTTTGACTGCGTTTTCAGTGCCCGCATTCAGCATTTCGTCTGCGAAGAGGTCCGCTCCAGGTGCCTCGCCGTTTTTGAGCGACTTTGTGGCCTTTTCTATTTCTTGTTCTATCGGTATTCTACGGTACTCTCGATATAAGCACATCACCACCGACTGGCTAACAACTCATCGAGATGTATTTAACTTCTTATTTTAGGAACTCCTGCTGCCATATACACATTTGATGAAAATTCGCAGTAAACAGCTCCGAAAAAAAATTCCAATGTCATTTAACCATTGGCTTAAATTGCCAGCTGAGAAGGCACAATTTATTGTGGACACTGTAGACATGCTACATAATGGTACTTTGTTGTAAGTATTATATTACCCAGTTACATCAAACAAATCTTGTTTGATTTATTATTAAGAAGCGGTCCTTAGCTAATCCATAGATTTATATATTTATGTATGGATGGTAAAACTCCAAAGTTCAGTACCCATGCGCTTGTTTGACTGATCAGTTATGTAATTAGTTTTTCGTCATTTCATTTAAGAATTTTAACAAACTGCAGATATTAATTTGGTCCATTTGGTCAGGTATCTAACCTAAAAATAATATTAACTTCATAAAATTAGGGTTTGACCAGTATTTGGCATTCAGGTAAATAAATTTTACCAGCATTTTTATTGCAGTAGCATCTTATAAAGCCTATCCTCATTTTTTTAAATTTCTTACACTGAATGTCGTGCATGTCTTCGCAATTAAATAAATTCACTTTTGCATTCGTGTAGGCATTTAAATTACTCACAAAATAGTTTATCCGATCGAAATATCGCAATTAGGTACGTATTGCACATATAAACCTATTTAAATAGGTATGTTCCAAGTACAAAGACTTAAATGTTAGGACCTTCCATGGGTGACTAAAAATTGAATTTGTTTAATGATTTGTCAATAGACCTTAATTTGGTGTATCTAATTGGATAAACTAATCATATACACCACGAAGAGACTGCATACGACCTTTGATATAATATTATACACACTTTGCCGTAATCTCTTCTCTATATAAATAAAATTCTTGTGTCACAATGTTTGTTCCCATACTCCTCTGAAGCGGCTGAACTGATTCTCATAAAATTTTGTGTGCATTTCGGGTAGGTCTGAGAATCGGCCAATATCTGTTTTTCATGCCCCTAAATGATAAGTGTTAGGCTGAAGAGCGATTGCCGGGTTAGCTAGCTAACTTAACAATTTCTACGATGAAAGGTAGTGTGAATGAAATGAAACGAATGACAAAATGTATAAAATATAAAAAAATAACGAAAATTTCAGGATCGATGATATTCAGGACAATACATTGTTACGTCGAAGCATCCCAGCGGCCCACCTTGTGTATGGCATTCCTCTGACCCTCAACACGTCTCTCCATGTGATATTCCTGATGCTGGACAAGCTATTAACGTTAAACCACCCGAATGTATGTTGCATCTTTGTATATTACTAGGATACCTTAATAGTTCAGGGTTTGTTACAGAAATTCACAAATGTCAAATTTCTTTGTATAATATTTTTTTTAATATATTAAGTAATTGTTTTTATGATTACGCCCGTGTCAATGAATATCTGAAGTTTTAACAATTTATCAATAATGTATTCTTTTAGCTCATGAAGCTGTACTGTGAAGATTTTCTGGAAATCATTCGTGGTCAAGGTATTGAGGTATATTGGAGAGATAATTTTCAAATTCCAACAGAAGCACAATATGAAAATATGCTAAAACAAAGTTAGTAGTCCTGCTCGCAAGTTACTTGTTTTATGTTTTTTAATTTTATATATAAAATTCTCGTGTCACAGTTTTCGTTGCCATACTCTTCCGAAACGGCTTGACCGATTTTGAAGAAAATTGAATTTTTTGTGCTTATCGGGTAGGTCTGAGAATCAGACAACATCTATTTTTTATAACCCTAAATGATAAGAATAAGGCAGAACAGCGTTTGCCGGGTCAGCTAGTGTTATATAAATATAGATTTAATAAGTGAATAAAATTAACATGAAATCCCTGCGACCCAAGGACCCATTGTTTGAAAATCTTTCAGACAATATTTTTACGTACCGAGAAATAAAAATTAATCTAGTCTCGGTACTGTATGACTTAGGTCTTGAATATTTTATACTATACGTATTTGTGATGTAGTAGCAGTATGCATTTAGCACGCACGATTTACAATGCACGATTACTTTATTTCATATGAGAGTAGAATATTATATTGCATAACCTGGAGTAACGTTTTAGCTAGGTATTGAATTTTTTTTTATAAAATCGATCATTTTCAGAAACCGGCCATATGTTTAGGCTAGCAGTTCGAGTGATGCAACTTTTCAGCGATTTCAAACATGATTTAAGTGAACTTCCTTTGCTTGTGGGACTGTTTTTTCAACTGAGAGATGATTACTGTAATCTACTACAGGAAGAGGTCAGTTAAATTATGTTGAAGCAAAATTTATAAGGCTTAAGTAGAATTACGTATGAACGTAGCTAATATGTGACGATAAATATTAAAAAACAGGTACATTTCACCCATGACCGAAATAGGGTCAGGTTTGTCGTATCATCTACCTAACACTCTGGATATATCAGTTATCTATGGCAATTTTCTATAAACAAAAAAAAACAAATATCTCGTAATTGGTTTCAATTTATATAATATAAGGAAGATAAAACGGATATTCTTTATATTTTATAAAAAAATCAAATCAATTGTTCTATTGTTTTTTTTTTATACATTAAGTTACTGTAACGTCACGTTATTACTGTTTCTAGAATTACCTACTTACGTAAATATGTTTATAGTGTTTTCACAAAAAACTGCTACACCGGTATTTTACCCAACTTTTTTTAGACCCACCAGATAAAAATACGAAGTGACAATGATATAGCGCATAGGTCTGGTTGGATTAAAATCTTAAACACTTATTGTTCTGTGCCTTTAAGCCCATAAATATATTCAAATTCTTTTAGGCAGTGGAGGAATGGCCAGCCGATAATGGTGAGAATTGTAAACAGGTAAATAGCTGTATAATTATCTTATTATTGATTTGCATGAGATACTTATAAGTAATTAGCATCCTCTTACAATATTCCCGTCCCCAATCGCAATTAAATGTTTCAACCTCGTAAATTCCTTTATTATTTGTTTAAAAGGAATCGAATATTTCTTTTTTCAAGGCTCCATCTACAGACCCGGATAATTTTTGCGAGGATCTCACGGAGGGGAAGTTTACACTGCCCATAATCCACGCTGCCAATACCGGCAATGGGCAAACTGTACTCAGTATCCTTTTTATTGCAAACCTGGTTGTTTTCTAACTTCTTTTACTAACTTTTTGTCTTCTAACTCCAGAGCATTAAAAAAAAAATATTTTGTATCCAACGTTTTACGTTAAACAATTCAAAAATAAATTATAAAAATACTTTAGAATGTGAAGACTAACACGCTTCGGTAAAAATTGGGCCAGCACGTACCGGTCACACCTACGGAAGATCGTACGTGTGGAATAAGTAATAGCAAGCGAATGCTAATGTGTCTGTGACGCGGGCAGAGCGGAGGCCCATTTATATTTGGGTTAAGCAGGACCTCTGCATTTGCAGAACATTTAAAAAAACGCAATAAATTAAAAAGGGTAGCTTTAAAATATAAATAAAATCAATAATGAATGAATGGCGTCATTAATGTAATGTCGTTGAATTAAATATTATAAAAGATTAAAAAAAAATCGATTCAGTTATATGTATATAATTCTATTACATTATTTTATATAACTTAATTGGTTATTCATCTTTTACCATCCTTTTTATAATTTACAATCTTTAACTCACACCAAAGACATTCTTCGGCAACGCACTCGTGACGTTTCCATAAAGAAGTTCTGCGTCTCCGAGTTGGAGAGGCTCGGCAGTCTTAAGTACACACGAGACCGGCTGGAGCAAGTTGAGAAATTGCTTCGAGCTGAGGTAACTATTCAGGTTATAAAGAGCGCCCACACAGATATATATGAAGGAATTAAAAATAAGGCTAGTAAATGACATCAGGAAAGAGTTGTAGATGGAAATAATAAGAAGTTAAACTATTTTATATTGAGAAATTGAATAGAAAAATTTGATCACTCGGCCACCCGTGATCCCGCCTCTGCAATCAAATTTCTTCTACTCCTTCGGTTTCATGTGCCTAAGGATCACCCGAAATCTCGTGATCAAATATTTTCATTTCTTTATAAATTCTCATTTATACAGAAATATAAAATATTTTCATTTCAATGCTATAAAAAAACGAATTTGTATTATTGAATTAGATCACCACGGTAAACTCCAGGGATACTTCTCAATAGCATGGATATTTACCCCTGTATTTAGACCAGTAGCATAGCGTGGGGGTGTACAAAAGGGGGCGGCAAGAAGGAAAGTGTTGTAATTGAGTAACGCTTAATACTCTGGGTACTATCATTAGGGTCGCTGTATGTTAAGTCGGCATTTCACGCCTTGGCGTGAAAATCCACGCTATGTCACTTTAAATTCGTTTTTGACGATTTAGATTCTTTCCATTCTACAATTTCCAAAGGCCTTTGATGTTAATTTATTTCCGTCACATAACTAAAAACATAGATGTTAGATGTTAATTTGAAACATTTTATTTCAGATAACACGTTTGGGCGGGAACCCCATGCTAACATCTGCGCTTGATGACTTGGCTTGGAAGTGACGTGTATATCAATTCTTACTAAAATAATTTAATTATGTAGGTGTATGTAAAGGTATTTATTAAAATTAAAATTCATTAATAAATTGGATTTTGGATATTTCAATGACTTTCATTTATTATTTATTATGATGATGTCGTCATCGCTTCATCTTAACAGTTCATTCAAATAATAATAATAATAATAAACCCGCAGGGCACCTTGTGGCGAGGTGACGGGGAGTAGCGCCCCCGCGGTCCTTAGTTCTCCCGGGGGAGGTCCCTGTCCTCACCCCCGGACTGTCTCGGTGGCAGTTAGGAGTGAACAATGACAAGGTTCAGGATATCCCAGCTCTGGCTTGCCTTAATTGGTTGTCCAGAGTGGAGATGCAAGAGCTATATGCTCGGGGGTGGAAGTGTCTAATGGCGTAATAGCGGGGAAACCCAATCCGGGTCTGCGGGCCCGCGATGGTGAAACCGATGCCGCACCTCTTTACACCCCCAGCCAGTCGGCTGGTGTTGCTCCCTTGTTGCCATTTTAGGTAACTTTTTTGGGAGCCCATCGACCGAACTGGCAAGTCACCGTCTGCCACTCATTTTCAATTTTACGAAGTTGAAAAGGCAGACGCCCATAGTTTCCCATAGACCCAACCTACCAATCAATCCCCTTTCCATAGCCCAGTTTTGTTCCGTTCCATTTTTTTGCAATAGTCCTACATCGGTCGCGGACTGCCCAGGGCTGTATCTCTAAAGTGGAGTCATGGGCAGGCTGTGGCTGGTGTCCCACAACACATTATATTCTCTAAAGGGCCTCTGCGTGTTGGATCTGTGTCCCCACGTAAGCCTTCCAAAAGACCGGGTGCTTTCCTTCTGGAGGTACCCGAGTATTATGGAGAGATACACATAATAATAATATTATTATTTGAATGAACTATTAAGTTCATGAGAAATGAATTATTAAGTTCTGTCTTCATCACAAACAGTAGTAGGATTACTACCTATTAACAACATATTATCTAACGATTTAATAATTTTTATTGTGGGAGGTGAGCACGCTTAGCACGGATTGGACACCTTGCAATGGGGAAGTAACCCTTAAAAGTGGGCAGCGCATCCGCAGAGGCTCTGCAAAGGTCATGGGTCATGGTGATTGCTTATCATAAGGCGAACCACCAGCTCAATTGCCCGCTTATGACATAAAAAATACTTATTTATCATTAAAATTCACTATCTTCTTAATAAAATGATTTAGTTAAAAATTTACATAATGGCGGCTATTTTTTTACGTAAATGGTAAAAAAATGCCATATCTTGAAGAAACCATTATATTATTTCTTCATCGTTTTTCCTGTAAATAATACTTAAACGATTTATCGTTTCAATTATGTTTTCTTAATGCATTTAAATATTTGAATGAATTTCTTCACATTATAACTAGCGGCCGACTCGGGCTTCGCCTGTGGGACAAATAAATAACACGCGCACACACTCGGACACAGATTACGTGCAAATGCAATGGTAAAAGTAAAAAAAAAAAATTGAAATCAGCGCCGTAGTACGCTCTAATACATGAGATTCGTGCGTAGTTGGTACGTTCAGACTAATAAACAAACTTTCCAGCTTTATAAGTATAGATTTATTTTTGTAAATATGCGATGGTCAAAAGTTGCCACCAATTTTAAAGGGTAAATGATACGGATTGATGACGGGAATAAAGCATTGAACTGTGGACGGTGAGTAAAAGGATCCGGGACTTCGTCTGAATGAAACACAATAGCATGCTACTTTTTTACAATAAAACTAATTAAATAAATATTATTTAGTAATGTTTCTTGGATGGAGGACTTCTTCTATATTACTGAGTAGACATGTCCCTGTATCTTGAAAAATAAGAACATATATATTATGTACCTAACGTTGACTAACGTTGATGTTTATTAAATTCATTGAAAGCTTGTTGAATAAATATCTCAAGATAAAAAGAAAAAGAATGAAGCAAGGAGTCGTATTAAGATCTTTTATACCCAGTATTTAATTATAAAACGCGGTACTAACACTTAAAACAAAATAAGGATTTCATAAAATAATTACTGATAGTATCTAGATAAATGAATTTTAATAATTACATTTTAAATAAAAGGTAGCCAGATTTTCAGTGATACCTTAACTACTTTTTCCTCTTACCCACATTACTTCCTTATTTAGATGCGATTTATATAAATACCAAGTGAGTCGGTTTCATGAATTCAGTTCATAGTGCGATGCGAAACGGCTTACGACCTACGGCTTTAAAAACATAAAAAACAGTCTTCATTAATTTTTTAATCGTTAATGTGCAACTGGGAGGATCTCAGAACTTTCCATTATTCTTGAACATTTTGCATTCAAGTGAGTATTAATACTTTAAGGTGTCAAGTAGGTTTAGATAATTTTGAGGGACAAACATTATGAACTAACTATAAAGTTTTAATTAAAGCATATATATTATAAGGATTATTAATTTCATTTTTTGCCGAATAATTAGATGGATTCAAATAGGAGAAGCTCAAAATCCTTTGTCTTTATATTCAGTGAAAAATAATAAAAAAAAATAATTTAATGCTTTATATCTTTCTTTTCTATGATTTTTTTTTCTTTTAATTAAGATAATATCTTGTTAAATGATAGTAGGTTCTATTTGGTGGGAATAAATAAATAAATAAATAGTGCATGGTTGTGCTGAAACTGCATTTGTCTGACTTACTTTAAATGATATTTTTAGACTTACTAATATAGGTATCTTCACCTACGCGATAGGTACAAGTTTTTTTTTATTGAAATCGATCATTATTTAAATTATTAGTTTTGTTATCTATAATTTACCCATGAAAATCTAGGACATTTTCCACATTATCTCTTTGCCCTTCAAGAGTTGGTACGGTAAGAAGAACATGCAAAAGTTTCGATCTTATCCCTCCTTAAAAAATAAAAGATATACTAATAGAAAGATGGGCTAAAACTGAATTTTTGTCTCTTTTATAACTACTTTAATATCGTAGGACTTATAAGTACAAATTTCTTATCAAATTATCCAATTACAAGATTTTTTTTAATCTTTTTTTTCCGTTCTAGGTTGAGTTCAAAGAACTCGCCTGTGTGGACTGGCACCAGCTTCTATCCTTACTACAGTTATATTAGTATGCCTTTAATTAAAATACATCATAATATTTATAATTTTCTAGATATGATATAGACGAGAAGTAAAATAGATATTAATGAAATAAAACAGATAAAATAAAAACCTGAGTGTGTGTGAATGATTGTGTGGATGGGTGTGTGTATATGTGAATGTGTGGATGCTAGTGAGTGTGTGTGTTGATTGGTGTGCATCAGGAAGTGTTAGTAGTAAACTTATATAATTTAAATATTATGCTATTGTTTAAATTAAATATTATGCTATTGTTAATATCACTACTAGCCTTAATACAATCTAATAAAGTTAACTGATTCGTTTTTAGTTTAATAGCAATAAAATGATTTGAGTCATAAATATTTACCATTCGACATCGCTAAATACTTCCGTTTCCGTTTGTACATGATTGTTCAGATAGATATTGCTTCATTCTAGTGATAAATAGTTTTTATACCATTTCTTTTAAATAACAACAAATATACAATTAAATAAGTAAAATATGACGCTTCCTTAGGGACCTAATACTGCTTTTGTTTTTAGACATGTCCGTGAAAGAAAGCCATGAAAAGGTTGAAAAGAATGGAGAATTGTATTTAGAGAAGGTATGTATTTGATTGTTATACTTTGATTTTCTAATAAGTATATAATGCTGCATACTTCAATAACAAAAACATTATCAATATATCAATATCTTTTAAGCCGCATAGTATTTTTTTTAAGACTACAAAAAAAATATTTAATACTTTTGTTGTAACGTACGTAATTTAGATAGATTAATTTTTTCAGGAACTCCTAGCGCCGTACACTCATATTATGAAAGTCCGCGGCAAGGAGCTGCGCAAGAGACTTCCAACCGCCTTTAATGAATGGTTCAAACTTCCCGCAGATAAAGCAGAATATATTATTGATGCAGTTCATATGCTACATAATGGAACTTTATTGTAAGTACACTATTATATGAGTATTTATATTCCTATTGTGATTTCCCAATCGATAATTATTTGTGAACACTGCTTAAGACTGATACCACAGATCACATAATACTATACTAGTAAAATTTTCGTTTCTTATGAATTGTATAGTTATTAATTAATTATTACTTTTCCATTTTATGTAACTTATAATAAAATATTTAAAGATTCGATGATATTCAAGACAACACAATGGTTCGCCACGGCCTTCCTGCTGCCCACATCGTGTATGGTCTCCCTCTTGCCCTGAACTCGGGAATTCATGTGATCGCCTTAGTTTTGCAAAATCTTTTAAAGCTGGGTCACCCACAGGTATTTTTGCGTTTTCTGCTATGCAATAGTAAAGATTTGTATATTTTTGAATACCGTCCATTCAGTACAGTGTATATAAGATCAAAGAAGAGGAATCTTAAAGGTTATTTTCATTTGATCGTTTAAACATAAATGACGAATAGTGGACACATTAGTAAATATAAATAGAGGGATTGTTCATTTAGATACATAAATATCTAAGGCATGAACTTATTAAAATCTTTAACATCAATAAAAAAAAAATCACAAAATTACCTTAAATGTTCACATTTACAGATTAGCATAATATTCAGCGAGGAGTTTCTAGAAATAGTCCGTGGTCAAGGCTCAGAACTGTATTGGAGAGATAATCTTCATTGTCCCACACAGGAACAATATGAACATGTCCTTAAACAAAGTAAGGATGAAAATACTAATTTATATTTTTTTTGAATTTTTCGAGTATGTGATAATTCTGAATCTTATATTTTTTTAACAAACGAAAGAGTAAAAGAAATTCGATTGCTGAGGCGGGATCATGAGGGGCGGAGAGGCTAGGCGTTGATAGGAACGGTTTAGAAAATTGACGCGGGTTCGAGTCCTGCCTCGTGATAATTCTTTTTCTATTCTTTAAAAATTTTTAAAAAATTCTATTACCAATCTTGAGAATATTCATATACCTACTTACCGTATCGGCAATGCTTTCAAGATCTCATTGTATGTGTGGTAGTCGAGCACTTCGGCATGATTTGGGCCAGCTCGCACCGAGAAAGTACAACACCCCCATAGAACCGGTGTGCTGTTTCGTTTGTTGAGTGGGGGAGCCGGAGGCCCATATCCTTTTCCTTACGTTTCCCAGTCCTTTGCCACCCCACCTACCAGCTCAATTGCCGACGATGGCATAAAAAACTCGTCATTGTTAATAAGTGCTAACGCCCATTGTTCATTAATAGTGACATGCATGTGGTATGGCGTATAGGATAGAATATGATGTATTTACTTTTCGAACTACTTCTTTTTCAGAATCTGGCAACATGTTCAGACTAGCTATTCGGCTGATGCAGCTTTTTAGCGACTACGAACACGACTTAAGTGATCTAGCCTTAACCCTGGGCATGTATTTCCAATTTAGAGATGATTATTGTAATTTGGCGAAAGAAGAGGTACAGTTATTATATTACATTTTCATGATACATTATTATAAAATTTCACTTGGAATACCCCACTACATAGTATAAAACGAAGTCGCTTCCTCTGCCCCTATGTATGCTTAAATTTTTAAAACTACGCAACGGATTGTGATGGAATTTTAATAGATAGAGTGATTCAAGAGGACGGTTTATATGCATAACATCTATTAAAGTATTCCGAATTTAGCGCATGCGAAACCGCGGGAAAAATCTAGTCTACTATAATAGTGTAACAGGTCAAACTGTGTAACTGTCGAACATTGAAAGTATTTGTATTTGGTAAAGTAATGGTCCAGTAATACATGATAGTGTACAGTTTACCAGAGTGAGTATATAACTCTCAACATAAAAATCAGCATGTCATAAAATACTTTCGTTTCGACGTGAAAGAATGACATACAAAAAAAAATCTCTTTAGAAATAGAATGTAAAAAAGTGCTTCCATGAGAAGTCAACTTGAATAAATGTGAGTTTGAGTTTGAATTTTTTAAAACAACCAGAAAACTACAAGAACCTACTTCATAATACTAAGATATTAACACAATGAATACCTTATTTTTAGGCGGTGGAAGAATGGCCAGAAGAACCGAGTAAACAGGTAATCTTAATTTTTAAGTGCAATTAATAATCAATTTATAGTACCTAGTACTATAGGTGCATGTACCTATGTTCAGCAGTATTTTTAGACAGGTAGCTATGCTTTGACATTTATTGCTTTAACTTAATCATTAGATATGTGGTGTAGGTAGGTAGAATCAAGTATGTTATTGTGTTTTTATTAATTTATAGACTTCAATAATGGATAAATAACCTTATGGGATTACTGACAGGATTTACTCTCTATGGATATAGAATAAGAGAAAAAAAAACATTTTCATTTATTTATTTTTTATGTCATAGCTGAGAAAGGAACTGGTGGATCGTTCGTTCTCTGTTAGACATGGCTATTGGCCTCCCGCATATTTCCAAAACAACCACCAGCGCGGCTTGGGTCCAGGAACTCCCTACCAATTTAACATGTAATAATTTTGATTCTTCTAGCCTATGAAAAACCAGGATAGCTATTGTGATGACTTAACCGAGGGAAAGTTTACGTTGCCTATAATACACGCTCTGAAGACTTCGGAGGGACACACAATTCTCAGTATCCTTTTATTAAAACTCTTTACTGTATTTCAACGAATTGTACTTAGTTACCTACTAGGTTACTGGACTACTACTAATCAAAATAATAATGTACCATTAATTGTTATGAATCATTATTTACAATATTTGGTTTAGTAATGTTATATTATTTTCCTTTTCTCAATTGCTTTCATTCCACAATTATTTATTTTGTATCATAGGCGTCCCTCGTGGGAATTCTCGAGATTCTGTATTCGATCTGAATTCGACACGAAGTATGGTGGATTTAAGGGGAAGACAGACAAACTTTGATTTGTAAATTGAACCGCAAACAAACAAAATTCAATTATTTGTCGTTTCTAATATCTGTACGAAATGATAACTAATATGCTTGTTCTATCTACAGAACATGTACCCACCATTTAGTTTGTTAAGAATTGATGAGTAATTGATAATTATAGTAATAACCACGTTTAATATCCATCTTCAATTTAATTATCTTACATCACACCTAAGATATACTACGGCAGCACACTCGAGATTACCAGTTGAAAAAATTCTGCGTCGATGAATTAGAAAGATTAGGAAGCATGAAGTATACACGAGAGAGGTTGCAGAATATTGATAAATACATAAGAGCGGAGGTAAGCGTACAAGACATATTTCAACTCAAACAATTCCTTGGTATATTTGGTGCCTTCTGTAGGATCCTACTTTTCGATAAAATAAAACAGAGACACGTAGATATTTTCAAAAATCCGATCCCATTTCATCCGAGCTGGCAAGGT
This sequence comes from Zerene cesonia, assembly GCF_012273895.1. Taxonomy (NCBI): domain Eukaryota; kingdom Metazoa; phylum Arthropoda; class Insecta; order Lepidoptera; family Pieridae; genus Zerene; species Zerene cesonia. The sequence goes on from NC_052107.1 coordinate 3,198,861, forward strand.
GGATTTGAAATTCGTATTGACGAATTTCAAATCCACCTATATATATGTATAGCATAGGCCGCATTGGTGAAATGGTCGATGGTGTATAATTCCTATCAAGTCAAGCTCTCCCATTTGATACCCATATTGAGGCAGTCGTAAAAAAATATTATATTCTGTCATTAAAAACAAATGGATAAATCATAATCGGTTCATCTTAGAATGTTACCGTATATAGGCACTGAAATTACT
>NC_052107.1:3200091-3210023 GCF_012273895.1 Zerene cesonia
CGTTTTTTTGAATCCTTCGATACATTCCATAGCTTCATCAAGCTTTGCACTATGGAATTGTAGTGATTCGTTTAGCTGTGCCATTTCGCTCTTTATTGCTTTTTCGACGTCTTTTGTGATGTTACTCAATAATTCAACTTGAGTATTATCCAGTTACTATTATCCAGTTATTTATAATACATACCTAATTTCTAATTGTTTCCATTTCTTTTCCAGGTAAAGCGTTTGGGCGGTAATCCGAAGCTTATATCTATACTAGATGAAATGTTCGTAAAATGAATGAATAATAATCAATTAATTCAGATATCGGTTCCGGTGTGGATAGTGGTAAATAAGCATTTTAATATTAATTGTAATGCATAATTATTTATTTTCAATTTAGTTTTTTAATAAATAGGAATTTGGCAAAACCATTTTTAAATTTCTCCTAAATAACCCACGCAAAACTTATTATCATCATCATCATCATATCCCCGGTTTCATTTTACTATGCATTGACGACACGAAAGCACAAATCCTATTTTCATGAACTTTGGAATTAAAATAATTGATCAAGACAAGAGGCCAAGTCAGACCTACATAATGAATCAATCCCTCGATTATTGATTTACATTTTCAGTCTACATCTGCACTAATATTATAAAGAGAAAACTTGTATTTTTATGTTTGTAGCGTTTTCACGCAACAAGTGCTGGACCGATTTAAAAAGAGCCGTAGGCTATTATTTGTTCCACGAACGAATTCGGGGCGAACAGCTACAAAGATCTTCTTTCAACTAAGTATAGATTTCAAGACTAATAAATATTGGACAGATTAAAAAATAAACAACTTTTTTAATATACTTACAACTTTATTTATTATAGAATTGATAATATTAACAAGAAGTCTAATTAAGTGTTTCAAATACAACATTACTCCTAATTTTTATATTGTCATAAATTCGGAAGACATTTGGTATAGGTAATTGGTATAATTAAAAAGAAATAGTAAGCAATTATAATTATATTTAAAATATATGTACTTACAAATAAAACAAATTCTACATTATTCAAACTAAAACGAAATAAAAAGGTAAAATTTATCTGATTTATAACACGAGGACTGTTGTAGTCTGTGGTATATGTTGATTCTTTATACATTTAATATCTTAAACGGTAAATAGAATTACAACTACTAAATATCACCGCGAAAATAACAAAAATTACTAACGTTACATTACGTAAACAAAACACCCATATTTATATAATTAATATATCCTGCTATATTAAATCTTCAGGTTCCTTATCTCAATAGAAGTTCAAAGCCAAGAACCTCATACATATATTTTATTTAGAACTTGTACACAATCGCAGACGCTAATTGTAACAGGCGTCTTACTATGACTTTAAAGTTATTTCGGTGTGAGAAAGCGATAGCACTAGAGGATCTATATAGCTCTGTCTTTTTCTCACATTGAACTAACTCAACCCACCCCCACTTTTTCAGTTAAGTTTTATTGGTTTTTCCAATGATAGTAATATGTAGATACAGGAATCATTCAAATAAAGCAATACCAATAAATAGTTATTATACTAGAAATGCTACAATTATATTCTTATATGTAGGAATAATAACAACTAGCTAATAAATTGAAATTCAAATAACCTTCTCTACTTATAGCCTTTTCTCATTAAGTAAGCTACCTTACTGAATAAACTTTAAGGCATGGTTATTTCAAAATAGATGATTTTAGGAGTTCTTTCGATAATCCAGGTTAAACGATAGCACATTAGCAATAATAACCAAATCACATCGACAATATTCTATATGACCAAATTTGTGAAAGGTTGTTAATTCAATATATTATTTATTATGATATTGAACGGATATTTGCGTTTTAAGTTTGGACACAAAAAAAAAATCAACATATTTAAATGAAAGGCAAAAACACAAATTAATTTATGAAAAATTACCATAACTATATATAAACCAATTATACTACTATTATACAAAACAATCGATAAATGGAAAGGTCAGTCAATAAGACTAATTGTACTTTAATTACCATGAGCGAGCACGCGCACTACATATAAGGTTAAAATTGCTATAGCATACGCTATGTACACTATTCATTGCACATTTACATGAAATTGTCAAATAGTTAATGAAAAGTAAAGCCGCAATGTAATACAATTTATGAGATACAGACACTGATTTGACTCGATTGCATCGGACGGCGAAGTGGGTGCGTCGTATGCCCGCTGGGTTTACACTTGTCGCAAGTTATGCGGCAGTCAAGCCTTTTTTTTAGGAACATGCGATATAAAGTTTATTAGTAAGGTATAAAATATTAAATAGTAAACATCCACGTCTACCCTATTCGTAGTACCTACGACGCTATGCCCTAACAGTTACAATTGCTACGTTACCATGTGTTATCTACTGATATTAAATTATAAATGCCATCCATACGCAATCTAAGTACTTTATGGCCCAAACTATCCTATTTTAAGTAATTTTCACCAACACACCCTAAAACTGACCTTAGCACCTAAAACTATCGGATAATCAGTTTTTTAGTTTGATTCACCGCAAAATTTAAAACAACTGCAGTTTCTTATCTACTCCAAAAGTTTCGAATAAATAATTCTTTTCTTGGTTATTTGTAATTTATATAAAACAAAAGTACAATTTTATAAATTCATGTTTGTTGTTTTCACGAAATATAAAAAAATTAAACGTGCAATTCTTGATGATATCTGAGAGTAACTGCCATGGCATCGGTCACTTTCGAATTTCGAATAAAAATTAAAATTCGGTGAATTTTTCGAATTTCGAAATATAATGAACGTATAAATTACTTTTAAGATTATAAAACAATGACCTATTCATGAAAAAAGTAAATTTCACGGAGCTTTCGTTATAATATTTGACTAGCACACTGTGTAATATATTCATTATATTAAAACCTGAATATAAGAATGTCGCAAAAAGAATCCTCTTTGTTTTGATTTCCCTTAGGTTTTTGAAAATAATAAAAAATAAAATTCACTTGACATTTTGAGCTGTTAATGAAATGCTAAAATTTCCCCGCATGGTTCTCACAAAAAGAAACTATTGAATCAAATAAATAAAAAAAGAAAAAGGTGTCCAGAATTTTTTTACACTTTCTCATTCTTCGAAAACACATTTTTTTTTAAGTTGATATAATATAGTACACAAATGAAAACAATTTGTAAATATTCAGATTTTAATACTATAACATATACTTCGGTAAGCTTTCTAAAATCGAAAAACGCATTGTCTAGACATCGTTTTTTTTTTTGTTTTTTATTTTTTAATAAAATAACTAAGCACTTAGCGTAATTAAGTATTTAACAATAAACATAGCAAAGCAAAAGTGCCATAACAACTAAGCAAAGCAAAAAATGTTTGACAAAAAACAATTTGGTATAAGACTTCTACAATATATAATAATAATTAATTAATGCTCACTACAATATTACTTTAAACAATATAAACGCATTTAAGTCACATACAGCCTTCTAGATGATAATTACCAAACCCATACTATAATGTATTTGTTTCGACGTATATAGAACTAAAATATGATTTTTAACAGCGAATAAAATGAGTTACCAAAAATAATTCAGCGTATAAAGTGATTCAAACATAATTTAATATTTAAAATAGACCTCTTTATAGGGACAATCCATAAGACAACGTTAAACTCATAACGATATTATAACATTTAAAAACGACAGTTAAATCAATTATATTATAAAGAAACGCCTACGCCTTTTTCATGCTGAATGGCGCTCAGATATCGTTGGTTTTTATGATAAGTACTAATTGAAAGTTACACAGCAATTTAAAACTGCGACAGCGATAGATAATTCAGAAAAGAGAGATAGCGACAAAATTAAATTGCAAGAATTGCCTTAGTGAGTCATCAAATTTGCGTAATATTTTTATTTATCATAGAGTTTACATGCAGAATGTGTATGTGTGTTTGTGTGGAATGTGTGTGCGAGTTATTGCGTGAGCTTGGTGATGTCGTTCGCGCCAACAGTACGTAGCTCGTCGAGGAACTCCATTAGGTGCGGATTGCCGCCGAGGCGAGCGACCTGAACATTTACAACAGAAATTATATACCTTCTCAGTAGTCGGTTAAAAACCAGCTTGTGTGCGTTATTCCATCAAAGTGCATTTGTTGAAATCCTTACTAATATTATAGAAGTGGGTGTCTGTCTCTCTTTCGCGTCGCAACTAATGAGTGAAATAGGCAAATTTTTTATGCGATGAAACGTCTCATTCTTATTGGAGGACGCTTCATATCTTGATCATTCAAAAAACCCCATTAGATGGCGCTATTACTGTTAAATTCATTTGACCACATGGGCGATGCCACGGGCAATAGCTAGTCAACTATATATAAGAACAGACTTTCTCATTACTTGTTTTTTTAATTCCTCCTAAATCCGAGTCTTAGCTAGATCTATGATCGTCCCCAAAACCCTCTACATATTAAATTACATTAAAATTTCTAGAACCATAGCTGAGATTCAGTTTATATTTACATAAAAATTCGTATTTTTAACATAGTACTTATATATTATATAGGTAAATAACACATTATTTTTTACGAAAGCTTTTTTAATTAGGTCAATAATTATGATTAACATATTAAAAAAGTACTAAGGCATTATGTAGTATTTGTTACGTATCTATATCCTACTAATCCTGCTAATATTATAAATGCGAAATTTCTAAGGATGTGTGTGTGTGTTTGTTGCTCTTTCACGCAAAAACTACGGAACCGATTGCAGTGAAATTTGGTACGCAGACAGCTGGACAACTGGAATAAAATATGGGCAACTTTTTATCCGATATTCCTGCGGGAGACGGACTTACGCGGGTGAAACCGCGGAGCGCAGCTAGTTAGTATTATAAAGCTGAAGAGTTTGTTTAACAGCTTGTTTGTTTGAACACGCTATCTCAGGAACTACTGGTTCGTTTTAAAAAATTCAGTTTTACCCAGCCCATTTTTTGAGGAAGGCTTTAGGCTATATATGTGCCACGGGCGAAGCCAGGATGGACCGCTAGTTAAAAATAATTAAAAAAATTAATTAGTCGTTTACCTCGGCTCTGGCCTCGTTGTCCAACTCTTGAAGCGTATCATGTGTGTATTTGAAGCTTCCAGCTTTTTCTAGAAGCTTTATGCAATAACGCTTCACCTCGACGTTGTGGGTGCGTTGGCGAAGAATGTCTGATAGGTGTGAATAGGAAATTTATTGCTATTTTTTTTTACAAATTAATAGCATAATTAGTATCATAATTAGTAAATAATATCATGCAATTGATAATTATTGTTATTTTTTAAAATGAGTATTACTAGCAATAAAAATTTAATGTCCTGTTTTATATTTTTAACGTAAAAAACAGGAAAATTGTTTCAGCGCTGTTAATGAGTTGTTTTTCAATAGTTTTGAATGTAATTGTATGGCATTAAACTTATTAGTTAGTTAACAGATTGTTTATGCAAGAGTAGTTCCGCTATTTCGCATGTGTGAAATTATGTCCTTGCTATCCTTACTAATATCATTATAAAAGCTCTATCATGCTAGCAAGGTGAAACCAGCAAAATTGCATTAAAACTATATATGAATTTGTAGCTAATTAGTTGCTAATTAGTTACCAAACCAACCAACTAATTAGCAACTATTTAGCTACAAATTTATGTAATTTTTTTTTTTGCAATTTTGCTGATTTCAACATGCTAACCTGGTAGGGCTCATTATAAATGCAAAAGATTGTTTGTCTGTCTTTATTTCAAGTGGCAATGGAGCGATTTTGGTATGATTATTGTGTCAGGAGATATTTAGGAGACTCTTTAGTCTCCTAACTATCTCTAAATAGCTCTTTAGCTATATAGGTTACAATTTACCGAGGTGAAACATTTCATTACCATGGGAGTTTGTCTTGACCATGCGTGCGAAGCCGTGGACATGAGATAGTCACTATATAGTAAAAAACAAGGTCGCTTTCCGGCGTTTCTGTGTCAGTATGCTTAGATCTTAAAAAATTGGCAATTTGATGGAGTTCCTTTAAAAAGATAGAGTGATACAAGAGAGAGGTTTATATGTATAATAACATGGAAAAACGGGGGGGAAGGGGTTTTACTCCAAATTAACGCGTGCCAAGCAGCGGGCAAAAGCTAGTAAATAATAAATAATAGGTTAGGGAACGATTTATCATATCTATGCAATGTTAACTCATGCAGTATTCTAATGTCCTTCAAGTGATGCAGTAAAATGTTAAAAAGGATACGAAGTATTTGATTGTCGCCCTCCTGGTTTCTGATGGCGTGTATTATTGGGAAACTGAACTTCCCCTCAGTTATGTCGTCGCAATAGCTCTTGTTTTCAAAATACTGAAAGAAGATTAAGAAAAATCAATAAATTGATTAAAAGTATACCTACAAATCAATAACATATTATGCATATTTTTTTAATTTCTTTTGGTTTTTTAAACAGAACGGCGATAAACTGTAATAACGATTGGTTAATAAGAAAAAAGCACTTTATGTAAAACATTTGTAATTTCTCTACAGTAAATTGAGACATGTCGGTAAGTTTTCATATATTATGTCCATACCGCTACCGTGTTGTATTTATGCGATTAATATTAAGAACTTACATGATTTTTCATACTATTTTCTATATATTGACTGTACTATTATAGTACAAATTACAGTTGTCAAAAGAAAAAATAAAAATACCTCTTGCAAACAAAGATTACAATAGTCATCTCTGATCTGGAAATACAATCCGAGGATCGAAGCTAGCTTGCTGAAATCTGACTTGTTGTCACTGAACAGTTGCATCAGACGGATCGCCAACATGAACAAACCACCAGTCTCTGGAATTAATAGATATACAGTTCTGGCTGACCCGACCTTACTGCTAGAGTACTTGTAACTCTATTAAATAATATTATGCATCGTAGTTCAAAATATCTAAAAAAATATATATTTTGATGATAGGATGAACGAATTGTCTCTCGAAATTTTGTTATTGTTTCAGAATTCAGAAGCATAGAAAAAAATTGATCACGAGGCGGGATTCGAACCAGCGGCTTTTTGCCGAACCGTAGCAACGCCTAGCCTCTCGGCCACTAATGATCTCGCCACGGTAATCGAATTTCTTCTACTCTTTCGGTTTCATGTGCCTAAGGGACAACCCAAGACATCTATTAAAACGATTAAGAACCATCTCAATCAATATGAAACATTTTAATTATAACAATATTGTATCGATGGAACGCGGCCATCGTAAAATTTTATTTTTAGTTTTATAGCATTAAATATTGTCATCTTTTTAAATAGTAATTTGTTACTTATCTACTTTTCGTAGCATCTGCGTTATTCAGTTTTCGGCTAGATAGTAAAGAGTGAAATTTCCTTATGCATTTTTTTATTATATATATTCGTTTCCGATAAAAAGTACGCATTGACTAACTTTTAATAGTCATCTCTTTGTACTCCTCCTCTGAAGGGCATTGTACATTGTCCCTCCAGTATATCTCGCTTCCCTGACCGCGGTGTAGTTCCAACAGCTGTTCTGTGTACACTGTGGTCGCCTGTACACAAATCATCATGTAAAACAAATACAAATTAATAACATAGGGTCGCTAAGGTTATTGTCTACCGTGTATAGCTAATTACATCCAAACGTGTGAATTTAAACATGCGCAAAAATAGATAAAGTTAAGCTATTTTTGGACAAAAATGATTTATTTATTTATTTAATCTTTATTGTATAAACGTGAATAAAAACAACTATCGGGAAGGGTTTCAATAGGATCGCTATTTTTAAAGCATTACCAGGGGGTGTCCTAAATTCAAGGTTTTCTCCAGTGCTATAGTCATCACGTAATTGGCTGCGTTGATGGTACTGGCGATGCCGTATATAGAGTGCGCCACTGGTATACCGCGACGTAGAATCGAGTTATCCTCAATGTCATCTAGCCTGGAACACAATATTTTGTGCTGCTAAATAGATAAATAAATATAAATACAGTTAAAAGAACTAAGCAACGTTAAAGCAAGTTAAACTTCTCTTGCTTGCTCTTACACAAAATATACATGAGGAAACATATCATTTAATCCTGGCGAACGTAATCAGGGCAATAAGATAAACTCATGATATTATTTTATTGCACGATCCTTAGTAAGTTTGAATTAATTCTTTCCGTATAAAGTGGATCAAATACGAGTCTACAGGAGTCAGTTAAACACTAACATACAGGTGTAGTTAATAAAACATGTTAAAAAGGGAACGACTATCGTAAATAATATTTGTGGACTGCAAAAAAAATATTTATAGTCTTGATGTATCTTAATTTTAATGCACATTGTTCAGATGCACTACTTCCGAAACTGAAGGAAAACATCGTGATGAAACCGGCAAATCGTAGAATAAAAAAATATTATACACTACTATCTAGATGGTGGATGATAGTGGACAGCCAAAACCATCACATGTATGCCTCTAAAAAGAACGAAATAGCCTAATGATGATGACCCTTTTTTTTAAGTGGGGAAATCTTGCATAGATAACCACGGCCTGCGGAAATAAAGCCGTGGTAATGATGATGACCCTAAATACATGTTACTCTTTGAAAATCAAAATATCCCGTATAAATGGGAATAAAAAATGAGAAATAACAATAAATATAATACAATAAATAGGTGTGACATTTTCTTATTTCCAATTACCACACAATGAATTGAAACGAACGAATGAAACGCAATGAAAAAACGTCATTAAAATAACCATTATGAATAATATCTAATGACCGTAATTATGCCTGTTTTATGGATGGTTCAGCTATTATACTTTTTTCTAAATTGATAAAAAGTTTTACTTAGTAACCTAGTAGTTTACTAACAATTCTTGTCTTGTACATTGTGATTAATCGAGATTAATCCGAGGCAATTAAAGTACACATTCCACTTACTGCACCAATTAACTTCACATCTGCTGCCATATTTGTTTTTGTAACAAACATTTAAAGAGAGTTACTACTAATAGACCAGGGTCGATAATTTTTAAAACCAAATAAAATAGTAGCAGGATGAAACCCATTAGAAAAGGAGGGGAATATTATAAAAATGAAGGGAAAAATAATTTACGGGAGATCTGAGGTCGGGAAGGGGATGGGGGTGAGTTTTTAAGGGTAAAAAACGGTTTTTCTCAATTTCCGGCAAAACTAAAAGTCCTATCGAAATAAGTCAAATGGCAAAGTTGTAGGTAATAAAAAGATCTAAAACTTTTGTATTTGCACTTTTTTCACATAAACTCAAAATTTATGTGAAAAATTCAAAAAACCAAGTTTTTGGTTTTTTATTTTTATCTTTTACAAAAATTATTTTTTTTAACGAAATTTGGTGAAAACTTACCTTTTTATGTCCCAAATACGCTGTAATTTATTTGATTAAAAATATTTATTTTTTCACCTTATTTTGAATTAATATCGAACAAACACACTCGACAATTTACCAAACACCATTTCCACCTTAAATACTGAACTTGCCACAATTGTTACATGGTGTGAACAATTTGGACTTAATATCAACCCTTCGAAAAGCCAAGTGATCATTGTCGGAAGTCCATACATTATTTCTGAGATTGACTGGGGTATTCTGTCAACAGTTAAAATTGGGAGCGTGAATATTCCTTTCAGCAAAGAAGTTAAAAATTTGGGTGTAATCTTCGACCAAACGCTTTCTTGGTCTAAACATCTCCAGCAAATCAGTCGTAAAATATATGCAGTATCTAGCTCTTTACGACGCCTACGTAACTTTCTACCCATACCGACAAAAATTATGCTTGCACAGTCCCTTCTCCTTCCTATTCTTGACTACGCTGATGCTTGCTTTCTTGACTTAA
>NC_052107.1:3211023-3217648 GCF_012273895.1 Zerene cesonia
ACCGACAAAAATTATGCTTGCACAGTCCCTTCTCCTTCCTATTCTTGACTACGCTGATGCTTGCTTTCTTGACTTAACGTCTGAGCAATTGGACAAACTTGAGCGACTTCAAAATTATTGTATCCGGTTCGTTTACGGTCTACGTAAATATGACCACGTCTCTCACTTTCGTAAGAAGCTTAAGTGGCTCCCAATCCGCCTTCGCCGGAATGTTCATTACCTACAACTATTATACCGAATCCTTTTCAATCCCAACACTCCTTCATACCTAAAAGACCAGTTCCTTTTCCTGCACTGTGATAATTATTCTCTGCGATCTGTGGACAGGTTAGTGCTATCTATCTCTTCGCATCGCACACAGTTCTATGGTGGCTCCTTTTCTGTCACTGCCGCTGGTTTATGGAACTCCCTGCCAGTGAAGATTCGACAAGCGCAAACCTTTACTACGTTTGCCAAACAAGTGCGTGATCACTACTTGAGCCTTGCCTTTAACTCTGATTAACAATTTTATCTTAAATTTATTTGTATATTTGTTGTCTGTCTCTTTTTATTTTATTATTTTTCTTTATTTTAATTTATGTATACTTTCTTACTTTTAGTTTTTGAATGAATTCATATCTTTTTACTAATGCATATATGTATCTAAAATTATATTTATTTAATTTTATGTACTTATGAATATTATATAATACGTTTATATGAATATATTCATGTATTTATATACTTCAAACCTACCTCCTCCTTTATATATTACTTTTTCACAGTTGGTTGCCTGGAAGAGATCACTCTTTAGTGATAAGGCCGCCCGCTGTGCTGGTTTAGTTTTAAGACATTTATTTTAAGGATGCGTTGTGTATGCCAGCACAACAAAGTGTAAATAAATAATAAATAAAACACCCTAATTTTCAATCGAAAACTCACCCGTCAAAATATCAGCTTTTTACAAAAAGTTGGTATGTTTTCTGTTCATTGAAATCTCTACTTTTTGATGATGAAAAAAAAAAATATGTTACCATAGTAAATCTTCTCAGAAAATGCAAAAAATCGATCATACATGATACATGAAAATCAGCCAAAAGTTAGTTATTCAAAATATATTCACTATACATATTTTTTATATATTTATACATTTTAAGTAGATTTTTAATATATTTTTTAGACATTTTGACATTTGTGATAAAAATTAGCCATACAAGCAGTGTGATAATGCGCTTTTACTGCGACTAAATCAGGTACATTTTGCAACCGAGCTGAAATCTTCTTAACGAAATCATTTGATGTGTTTTGTTTTTGAATATACTGTAATATATTATTTCTTGTATCGTTGCTTTGAACACTTGAAATTTTTTCTTTTACGATATTACCGAAAAATCCACCGCAGAGAAAGCAATGAGATTCAAAATTTAATCCGAGAGCCTCTTTAATTATTTCTTTTCCTTCCTTGCTTATCATCTGCAATAAGGCAGATGATAAGCAAGTGTATGAAGACTATGCTTTTTTATTGACTTTGACAACTTCGATGAATAAAAGCTGATGTCAAAGTCTCAATTTTTTTCTATTTATTGTCGACTCTTCTCTTGCTGGATACTACTAAACGACTCAAAGCTGCTTTTTTTATTTCTTACACTTGCTTATCATCTGCCTTATTGCAGATGATAAGCAAGGCATATTTTTTTTTTTCATCATCAAAAAGTAGAGATTTCAATGAACAGAAAACATACCAACTTTTTGTAAAAAGCTGATATTTTGACGGGTGAGTTTTCGATTGAAAATTAGGGTGTTTGTTCGATATTAATTCAAAATAAGCCATACATAACAGCCATATACAACTTTGCCATTTGACTTATTTCGATAGGACTTTTAGTTTTGCCGGAAATTGAGAAAAACCGTTTTTTACCCTTAAAAACTCACCCCCATCCCCTTCCCGACCTCAGATCGTAAATTATTTTTCCCTTCATTTTTATAATATTCCCCTCCTTTTCTAATGGGTTTCATCCTACTACTATTTTATTTCACTTTTATTTATTTTTAAAGGCTTCTACCCTGGTCTATAATTGTTTATAGTCATTTAAAATAAGGTATGAATTGCATTGAAAACAGTAGTCTAAATTTTCAGTTACCAAGCAAGGTATAAATAAGCACGGCGCATTTCAATCTCAATATCCTTAAAATTCTATGGCACTGTTTGCAGACATCGAAGATTTAAATTTAGAATACAAAGTGTTTAGTGCACAAATCAAGGAAAACCTATACAATTTTGCAATTTTGGTCCAGATTTCTACGAAATTGATACTAGACACGTCAACTGCATGTAAAACTTTGTAATCTGATATAAATATACAGGAATACAAAGTTACGTTTGCTGTAAATTAATTAATGTACGGATGAATCACTAAGTTTGCGATTTTCTTTCATAATTTCGTTTGCTATAATTATTAGTTTGACGACTGAAAGGCTTACTGATATAATTTTCTTACTATTTCGTTGCGGTTTGGATAATATAAAATGTATTAACTAGGTATTTACTAATTTTAAATTCATGTCTATCAAATTATAACATATAGTAGAGACTTAATTAATTAATGACCGATTTAGTTTTACATGGAGCTCAAAACTTTTTAGTAGTAGAAGAACTGTGCAAGATTAGTTTTTTAAAAGTATTATTATGGGTTAAGTTTTTGTAGTTGTATATTCAACTAATATATGTTTTGAATTTATTAGATAATACAGTATTAAATTATGTAAGTGCAGACTACTTATCAGATATACTTACATAAAACAGTTTTTAATAAAAAAAACTAAAATGTCATCAAATTGCCAGACCAACTTTAATTTGGACCACATAGGAATCACTAAATGTAAAAAATAAAAAATAATAAAGTATCATAAAATGTTGGTCACATAAGAAATTTCAACAAAGTACAGAAATACAGTCACATTGATAACCTCCTCCTTTTTTGAAGATGGTTAAAACATACCACCAGCTTAGAGCCCGCAACATAACAAAAAATTGCTCAGAATATTATATATTACTAGCATACCTGGCCACGCGTTGCTGTGGCTGAGTAATAAAAAATATTAAGATTATAAATTATTCGGATAATAAATCGAAATAAAAACTATCCTATATCTTAAGTTGGACCAAATTACACATCAAATGCCAAATGTCATCAAAATCGGTTGAGTTGGTGAAAAGTTCATTGGGAACATACATCATGACACTGGATTTTTATATATTAAGATATTGCTTATGACACTCAGTGCAGTTCCAGCTATCCAACGATGTAAGAATTTATAAAAATGGTGCAGTAGTTTTGTGTGAAACCATGCAAAAATACAAAACGCACAAGTTTCCGATTTACATTATTAGTGTAGATGAGATCCTTAAAATTGTGACTTTCACCTGAAATGTGACATTGTATTTTACAGCTCTTGCTTCGGACACAACATTCAATAAAATTTAATTAAATGATCTCTTTACAAATTTAATTTGAAAATTTATAGATTTTATACCATACTTCCCTTCTGTTTAGTAAAACCATTTATTAAATTCATTAACAGGGAAGACATTTCTTAATTATTATATTTGTTCTGAGTGATTTCATTTACAACAAAATATATAAGGTAAAATATATAGTTAAGCAGCAGGGAAAAGTTTCTTATTTTGGAAAGACTACCCTTCCTCATCATTTATCTCCTCTTCACATTCAAATAATAACAAATATCTAAATTTAAATCTAAAGGAGTTGAAAAGGCTACTCACAATAAACTTGAATTGTGCAACATCTGGACAATCTCCCCAATTGCTTTTAATTTATCATCATTCACCCTTAACCAGTAGTTAAAAGCAATAGTCAATTTGGCTCGCATCTGCTTTCCTGGTACTTGTTGGATATAGGTGAATGGAAGCAGGAGTTTCTTTAACAAATGAAGATAAGAAATAAAAAATTAACAAATACTGCAATCACAAGAAAATAATATAAAAAAAATTCATTAAAAAATGCGATAACTTGAGCAGCAACATATAATTGAAAAGCTTCAAAAATATTAAATACTTTTGAAAATATATTACCTCATCTTGGCTTTTATTTCCAGATTTTGTGAGTAAGTCCGTCATTTTAGTATTCTTTTTTTATTAATTGATCAAACAATTGAAGTAAGAAATGAATACAATGCACAAATAGTATAGAGTTGTAGACTGTAAAGATTAATTCGGATACTGCGGTTTGCGGGTTGCGGCACTGCGGTCAAACTGCTAGCGAGAAAACGGTCTTGTGTAGAGTTGCCGTATATATATGGATATGATAAACACAAGAATCTGATACACGGTCAATGTAATTAAAAAAGATGTTCAATATACATATTTTCTTCAATTTCTGACTACCGACTTACACAAATTCCCATCCACAAATCACAATATGCGATAGTCGATACTCAATACTCGATTTAGTTATAAGCTCATGTCAAAGTCATACAAACAAAGTCGTTTGACACTTAGCTATTATAGTACGTGCCAGCAAAGAAGCGTGCGCGACGCGTACTAGTACTAAACGCGTACTGTCATGTCTGTGTTGGTTATAGACGTTTATTCGTTTGTGCAAGAGCAAGAGTATCGAGTATCGATGAAGAACAATCCTCCTCGATAAATGTGTCTTTCTCAATAAATCTTGAACAATGTATATAAATAGGACCGAGAACTCGCAGCTTAAAAGCGAGAGCGAAAGAGGAGATCAGACGGGAGATGTATGAAGTTTTTGTTTACTAATAGGTGACTTCTGAGTGTTATGTATGTATTATAAAATTTATTTATTTATTGATATATAACATATTTTGATAACTAAATACTAAAACTGTTATGATTAGTAGATATTTCCCGGGACACAAGACAATCTGCTGTCAAAGTCCCCGCAAAGAATAATGTAATCTTAATAACATACACAGTGATATATATACATATATCTATTTCTGTTAGCCACACATAGAATTTATAATGTACTAATACTTAATAAATTTACAATTTTGTCATATAATCTAGAAATTCAAAATATATTCTAAGAAACAATTAGGTTTTGTTCTTTTGGTATAGAACACCAATTATCTATTTCACTATAACAACATAACGTTCGATAGTTACACCTATAGGTACTGTATCATCTGTGTTGTATTTTTATATACATCTTTTCATATTAAATGTAAATAGGTACTTAAAATATAGCCTGTGTTGACCTATCATCATCATATATGATGATATACCTATGATGATAGGTACTAAAAAGAGTTTGACAAAGATTTAGAAACTTGTTTGGTGAGACCCACGATACCCACCAATACCTGTTTATTATGTGTATGAAGTTAAAGGGAAGGCACTGTCCTCTGAGACACAAGTAATAACGTAGTTCAGAAGGCAGAGCATTGTTGTAAATTTAATATTTTTCCTGGCTAATAAACTTTATTCTATGATAAATGTGATACGGTTTGTCAAAAAACGCGGGTTCGAATCCCGCATCGTGATCAATTTTTTTTCTCATTTATAAAGCTATAATTTCAATGCTATAAAATTTAAAATCAAACTTTATTCTATTTTTTTTATATATATACTGTTGTATAATTGACTTTTATAACATATAAAAAGACATAATCTACCTAATCTAACACAAATTCCCATAATATAACTACTTCTTAATCTGTGGTTCCATATAAAGTTCTGTGCATAGATTATACACTTATATTTCTGTGTATCAATGTCAAATTATTGTTTGTCAGGTATAATATCAATAAAACAAACTGAATTGAATTATTAGTAGATAAATTTTTTATATTTATGTGTGGTAAATCAAGTTCTTGCATTTATTGAATATGTCAAATAGATTTTGTTTATTCGCATTTGTCAATTGAATTATGTCTGCTCGAAATTACTTGTCTGCAAGAGAGAAAAGTAACATTAGAGGAGATTGTTTACCGTATATTAACCATCCGAAATTTTCTCGTCGTTCGGAGCTGCCTGTACTCTCTGCAAATGAATACAATTTAGTAAATAGAAATTTAGTTTATTCATACAACCAACAGTTTGCTGGAGATAGCTTAGAGCGGTCAGGCACCCCCTTTTCAGATTTCTTTTCTGAGAGCGAAACTGGTAAGACTTTCGGCCAATATAATATTAGTTCCTTAAACGTAAAGTAATTTATAAAATTTATTAAGGAACACCAGACTTTCAAAGCGAAGAGAGTGACAGTAGTGCAGGGTCAGTGTTGAAGAGAAATACCGCTGAAGCGACGAAAACTTTAGCTGACGAGTGGGACCGCATTGAAAGGACGCTATACGATGAGGAAGGCGAGAAGTGCACCCGTCCACAGATTGTTGAGGAGTGTAAACAATGGCAACAGTTGCATCCACAATTTAGGTTATTCTTAGTTACCTTATTTTTTTGTTATTTTTACGTACTTTAAATTAATTGATATTTTTAGATTTATTGGTACATTAGAATGCTTCTAAATATTTGAATAAATTTAAAGAATAGAAAAAATTTGATCATCATAGGGGATTGAACCTGTTAGACCGGGAGATGGTGACACAAATTACTAGGTCATTTGTACCAGTATGGCGGTTCTTCAGTGGTCTAATTACG
>NC_052107.1:3218648-3223176 GCF_012273895.1 Zerene cesonia
TCTGTCATTAAAAACAAATGGATAAATCATAATCGGTTCATCTTAGAATGTTACCGTATATAGGCACTGAAATTACTTGAGTATTATCCAGTTACTATTATCCAGTTATTAATATAATACATACCTAATTTCTAATTGTTTCCATTTCTTTTCCAGGTAAAGCGTTTGGGCGGTAATCCGAAGCTTATATCTATACTAGATGAAATGTTCGTAAAATGAATGAATAATAATCAATTAATTCAGATATCGGTTCCGGTGTGGATAGTGGTAAATAAGCACTTTAATATTAATTGTAATGCATAATTATTTATTTTCAATTTAGTTTTTTAATAAATAGGAATTTGGCAATACCATTTTTAAATTTCTCCTAAATAACCCACGCAAAACCTATTATCATCATCATCATATCCCCTGCGGTTTCGTTTTACTATGCATTGACGACACGAAAGCACAAATCCTATTTTCATGAACTTTGGAATTAAAATAATTGACCAAGACAAGAGGCTAAGTCAGACCTACATAATGAATCAATCCCTCGATTATTGATTCTCGTTTTCAGTCTAAATCTGCACTAATATTATAAAGAAAAAACTTGTATTTTTATGTTTGTAGCGTTTTCACGCAACAAGTGCTGGACCGATTTAAAAAGAGTCGTAGGCTATTATTTGTTCCACGAACGAATTCGGGGCGAACAGCTACAAAGATCTTCTTTCAACTAAGTATAGGTTTCAAGACTAATAAATATTGGAAAGATTAAAAAATAAACAACTTTTTTAATATACTTACAACTTTATTTATTATAGAATTGATAATATTAACAAGAAGTCTAATTAAGTGTTTCAAATACAACATTACTCCTAATTTTTATATTGTCATAAATTCGGAAGACATTTGGTATAGGTAATTGGTATAATTAAAAAGAAATAGTAAGCAATTATAATTATATTTAAAAAATATATGTACTACTTACAAATAAAACAAAATCTACATTATTCAAACTAAAACGAAATAAAAAGGTAAAAATCTGATTTATAACACGAGGACTGTTGTAGTCTGTGGTATATGTTGATTCTTTATACATTTAATATCTTAAACGGTAAATAGAATTACAACTACTAAATATCACCGCGAAAATAACAAAAATTACTAACGTTACATTACGTAAACAAAACACCCATATTTATATAATTAATGTATCCTGCTTTTTTCTTAAATCCTGCTATATTAAATCTTCAGGTTCTTTATCTCAATAGAAGTCAACAACCTCATACATATATTTTATTTAGAACTTGTACACAATCGCAGACGCTAATAAGCTTTGTGACAGGCGTCTTACTATGACTTTAAAGTTATTTCGGTGTGAGAAAGCGATAGCACTAGAGGATCTATATAGCTCTGTCTTTTTCTCACATTGAACTAACTCAACCCACCCCCACTTTTTCAGTTAAGGTTTATTGCTTGTTCCAATTATAGTAATATGTAGATACAGGAATCATTCAAATAAAGCAATACCAATAAATAGTTATTATACTAGAAATGCTACAATTATATTCTTATATGTAGGAATAATAACAACTAGGTAATAAATTGAAATTCAAATAACCTTCTCTACTTATAGCCTTTTCTCATTAAGTAAGCTACCTTACTGAATAAACTTTAAGGCATGGTTATTTCAAAATAGATGATTTTAGGAGTTCTTTCAATAATCCAGGTTAAACGATAGCAAATTAGCAATAATAATCAAATCACATCGATATTATTCTATATGACAAAATTTGTTAAAGGTTGTTAATTAAATATATTATTTATTATTATATTGAACGGATATTTCCGTTTTAAGTTTTGACACAAAAAAACAACATATTTAAATGAAAGGCAAAAACACAAATTAATTTATGAAAAATTACCATAACTATATATATAAACCAATTATACTACTATTATACAAAACAATCGATAAACGGAAAGGTCAGTCAATAAAATATACTAATTGTACTTTAATTATTACCATGAGCGAGCAGCGGCCTTACTACATACATATAAGGTTAAAGTTGCTATAGCATACGCTATGTACACTATTCATTGCACATTAACATGAAATTCTCAAATAGTGAAAGAAAAGTAAAGCCGCAATGTAATACAATTTATGAGATACAGACTATGATTTGACTCGATTGCATCGGACGGCGAAGTGGGTGCGTCGTATGCCCGCTGGGTTTACACTTGTCGCAAGTTTTGCGGCAGTCAAACCTTTTTTTTAGGAACATGCGATGTAAAGTTTATTAGTAAGGTAGAAAATATTAAATAGTAAACATCCACGTCTACCCTATTACCGTAGTACCTACGACGCTATGCCCTAACAGTTACAATTGCTACATTACCATGTGTTATCTACCGATATTAAATTATAAATGCCATCCATACGCAATCTAAGTACTTTATGGCCCAAACTATCCTATTTTAAGTAATTTTCACCAACACACCCTAAAACTGACCTTAGCACCTAAAACTATCGAATAATCAGTTTTTTAGTTTGATTCACCGCAAAATTTAAAACAACTGCAGTTTCTTATCTACTCCAAAAGTTTAGAATAAATAATTCTTTTCTTGGTTATTTGTAATTTATATAAAACAAAAGTACAATTTTATAAATTCATGTTTGTTGTTTTTACGAAATATAAAAAAATTAAAAGTACAATTCTTGATGACATCTGAGAGTAACTGCCATGGCATCGGTCACTTTCGAATTTCGAATAAAAATTAAAATTCGGTAAATTTTTCGTATTTCGAAATATAATGAACGTATAAATTACTTTTAAGTTTATAAAACAATGACCTATTCACGAAAAAAGTAAATTTCACGGAGCTTTCGTTATAATATTTGACTAGCACACTATGTAATATATTCATTATATTAAAACCTGAATATAAGAAAAAAGAATCCTCTTTGTTTTGATTTCCCTTAGGTTTTTGAAAATAATAAAAAATAAAATTCACTTGACAT
Organism: Zerene cesonia; assembly: GCF_012273895.1. NCBI lineage: Eukaryota > Metazoa > Arthropoda > Insecta > Lepidoptera > Pieridae > Zerene > Zerene cesonia. The sequence continues at coordinate 3,221,653 of NC_052107.1, forward strand.
TTTGAGCTGTTAATGAAATGCTAAAATTTCCCCGCATGGTTCTCACAAAAAGAAACTATTGAATCAAATAAATAAAAAAAGAAAAAGGTGTCCAGAATTTTTTTACACTTTCTCATTCTTCGAAAACACAATTTTTTTTTTAAGTTGATATAATATAGAACACAAATGATAACAATTTGTAAATATTCAGATTTTAATACTATAACAAATACTTCGGTAAGCTTTCTAAAATCGAAAAACGCATTGTCTAGACATAGTTTTTTTTTGTTTTTTATTTTTTAATAAAATAACTAAGCACTTAGCGTAATTAAGTATTTAACAATAAACATAGCGAAGCAAAAGTGCCATAACAACTAAGCCAAGCAAAAAATGTTTGACAAAAAACAATTTGGTATAAGACTTCTTCAATATATAATAATAATTAATTAATGCTCACTACAATATTACTTTAAACAATATAAACGCATTTAAGTCACATACAGCCTTCTAGATGATAATTACCAAACCCATACTATACTGTATTTGTTTCGACGTATATAGAACTAAAATATGAATTTTAACAGCGAATAAAATGAGTTACCAAAAATAATTCAGCGTATAAAGTGATTCAAACATAATTTAATATTTAAAATAGACCTCTTTATAGGTCAATCCATAAGACAACGTTAAATTCATAACGATATTATAACATTTAAAAACGACAGTTAAATCAATTATATTATAAAGAAACGCCTACGCCTTTTTCATGCTGAATGGCGCTCAGATATCGTTGGTTTTTATGATAAGTACTAATTGAAAGTTACACAGCAATTTAAAACTGCGACAGCGATAGATAATTCAGAACGTATGAGATAGAGAGAGATAGCGACAAAATTAAATTGCAAGAATTGCCTTAGTGAGTCATCAAATTTGCGTAATATTTTTATTTATCATAGAGTTTACATGCAGAATGTGTATGTGTGTTTGTGTGGAATGTGTGTGCGAGTTATTGCGTGAGCTTGGTGATGTCGTTCGCGCCAACAGTACGTAGCTCGTCGAGGAACTCCATTAGGTGCGGATTGCCGCCAAGGCGAGCGACCTGAACATTTACAACAGAAATTATATACCTTCTCAGTAGTCGGTTAAAAACCAGCTTGTGTGCGTTATTCCATCAAAGTGCATTTGTTGAAATCCTTACTAATATTATAGAAGTGGGTGTCTGTCTCTCTTTCGCGTCGCAACTAATGAGTGAAATAGGCAAATTTTTTATGCGATGAAACGTCTCATTCTTATTGGAGGACGCTTCATATCTTGATCATTCAAAAAACCCCATTAGATGGCGCTATTACTGTTAAATTCATTTGACCACATGGGCGATGCCACGGGCAATAGCTAGTCAACTATATATAAGAACAGACTTTCTCATTACTTGTTTTTTTAATTCCTCCTAAATCCGAGTCTTAGCTAGATCTATGATCGTCCCCAAAACCCTCTACATATTAAATTACATTAAAATTTCTAGAACCATAGCTGAGATTCAGTTTA
>NC_052107.1:3223276-3223351 GCF_012273895.1 Zerene cesonia
TTATTATACTATATAAAGCTACACACCCACTGACTGACTGACATCGCTTTTCTCGGAAACCGGGCGAAAAGTGGA
>NC_052107.1:3224351-3224577 GCF_012273895.1 Zerene cesonia
ATGAATACGTGCATTACATAATTGTACAAAATGGCGATTAGCGATCGACACGACTCCTTTCCGCGCAATTTGACTTATTAAATTACTGAATGTATTAGTACAAAAACACGGGTAATTTTCAAAGTATTTACTAAGTAGTAAACATAGCATGTACAACGATGATCACAAACAACAAATAACACAGCAATCGATGTCTTAAGAAACTCGCAATTCTTTACCTAATTCA
>NC_052107.1:3224846-3225009 GCF_012273895.1 Zerene cesonia
TATTAGATGTAATATTAAGCATAATATAATAATTATAGTCATCCTTCACTTCAATTGCATCATGTTAACAAAAACAACTTTACCCATTTAAAATTTAAACAATATAACTTATACAATTATACAGTTGCATATGACATGAAAGTATTGCTTATTAAAAAAAAAA
>NC_052107.1:3225272-3225505 GCF_012273895.1 Zerene cesonia
AAACTGAAAACACATAATGTTTTTAAAATTATTATTGATATTCAATATAAGGATGAAGTACACTACATAAATAAATCATTATACATTACAACCAAGAGTAATTACACTACTACTTACCCCGCGAACAGGTCAAACGGTAGTCGGTAATGAAAGAAAAATGGCGCTGGCGCTGTAAGCAATGTCCATCACCAAAATCACCGGAAGTAAAAATCACTAATGAATTACATACAAAC
>NC_052107.1:3226505-3226867 GCF_012273895.1 Zerene cesonia
ATATATATGCGTGTATTTATTCTTGCGTTCTTAATAGGGCCGCGTTTTCTACTGTTAATTAATTGTGCTCTTCGCCCTAGAATACAATAATTTTTTGCAATATAAATATGCATAAATAAATATATTTATATAATCATAATAATAATGGTAATTTATATTTATCATTATTTCCAGATCAGCTTCATTGTGGCAATAAATATAAAATATATGGATTTGAGAAGATACAGATTTCACAAGAGAACCATTTAATGTAATGAAAGAAACTACACCATATCACAAGTAATTTGGCAAAATTATAATATTTATTACAACCATTCTGTTGGTATAAAGGTTAACAATAAAAAAGGCCTTAATTTCAATAG
>NC_052107.1:3226918-3227121 GCF_012273895.1 Zerene cesonia
TTTTTTTTGTTTTCAAGAATGCCGCATTTGGTCTACAACAAGGCTTGATTAGCTACATTATTCTTATGATTTATATTCTGTAAGTCAGCAGGAGACACGAAAAAGTCTACTTTATAATACTTCTACTAAATACTATGAGAATTGCTAAACTATGAAAGGTAAATCTAATTTGTTACTGTTTACAAAAAAATTAAAAGCTCTTC
>NC_052107.1:3227131-3227306 GCF_012273895.1 Zerene cesonia
TTATAATTATCCTCTTCAAAAAAGAAAGTTTAGCTAACAGATATTTCAAGAACAAACCTTCCATTCACAAATCACTTAAATCTCTATACTAATACTATATATATATTGTATTGTTGGTAACCAATCTTGATAAATCGGTCGACACAGTAACGTTGTAAGAAACACGAAAAAAAAC
>NC_052107.1:3227471-3227643 GCF_012273895.1 Zerene cesonia
TCTCGTCGGCCCAACAGTGCGATGGCCTAACTGCCAGCCAAACCATACTCCACACCATTTAATTATTTTTTTGTTTTCATTTCGTACTACAACAGCCATCTTCATTTTGATGTTGGCTTTATTTGTAATTAATTTTCTGACCAATTTGTACATAATGAGCTACTAATGTTAC
>NC_052107.1:3228643-3228801 GCF_012273895.1 Zerene cesonia
ATCATCTCTTACTTTTTTGAAGTCGGTTGACAAAAACTTAAAATATATGCATTTATGAATTTGTTTTTAACAAAAAAACATTTATTCAAATTTCAGCATGAAGCTGCCAGGCAGCTAATGCAGCAGCCATAACAATTTTAATTGCGAGGATCTCGTCG
>NC_052107.1:3229071-3229307 GCF_012273895.1 Zerene cesonia
TTTATTAAACCATTGTTTATATTATATTAATTGGGTTTTTTTTGCTTGCAAGGACTACCTGTGGTGATGTCAGGTATATAATATATTAGTATTCTTTCTATTCTGTCATTTGAATGTGAATTGTGAATTGCAAATATGAAAATTGTATCTTAAAACATATATTATTATTAGTCGAATTTTGAATGTATTTAAATCTCACAAAATGTAATATTTTCGTATGATGATATGATGTTCAA
>NC_052107.1:3229563-3229723 GCF_012273895.1 Zerene cesonia
TAATAAAATATCATCGGGTTGTGCTTACAATCTTAAGCGACGCGAACCGGTGTCAAACGAGTGCAATAATACAAAATATAAGTAATATACCTTACATGTAAAACTTCCCATTGAATCGCTCTGTGTCAAAAAAACCCTAACCAGAATCTATTACGTGATT
>NC_052107.1:3230723-3237697 GCF_012273895.1 Zerene cesonia
TATACATTAATCAACGTTGTACCGTATAAAAGCACAAGGAGCAAATAAACACACTTTCCCCTTAATACTATACCATATTATTATGTATACAATTCATCATGAGTCTCAAAATTTTCAGGTATTCCCTGAATATGAATTACATGAACATTTCAACTCAAGATATTTACAAAACAGTTTGTCGTTTGATTCTGGCGTGTCCACGGTGCCCCTGAATCATGACGTGAATACTCCAGCCCAGGTGACCGGTCATTTTGGAACCATAAGTTATTCTAAAGGCGCTGCATTCCTTAGAATGCTTGTGGATATGATTACGCCGGAAACGTTTAGGAAGGCCTGCAAATACTTCTTAACAGACAAGTATTGATTCTATTTTATACATTTTAGTTTCGAATATGTTCACGTAAAGTTAGAAGTATTATAGGTTTTATTATGAGACAGTGTTTATGTGATAACTTTGATGAAGTAGGGAAGACGCAATTCAAATATAATTGTAAATTTCAGTGCATATCAAGCAACGGACCAATACGACCTCTACAATGCTTTTGTTAAAGCCATACGAGAAGATGGCTCTTTGAACAGCTATCAACACTTCAATTTCACCGACTTTTATCGCATTTGGGTAAATGAGGCTGGTTATCCCATCTTGAATGTCGAGGTCAATTATGCAGCGGGTGAAATTCAACTGAGCCAAGTATGTGAACCAATTTATTATCGTTTCTGAGTTTAAATAAACCGGTTCAGTAGTTTTTGCGTGAAAGAGGAACAAGCGCACATATATCCTTACAAACTTTCGCATTTATAATGAATAAAATAAAAAAAAATAAAATAATATTAGTAGAAAGTAGGATAAGTATATAGTAATATATTTATTACTATATACTATATATAAAACAAAAGAAGAAGTGTGCGAAATAAGGAGATTATTTATTGATCTACCACGGGATATTGAAGTATTAAATTTCACAACGGGTAACATTTATTATCGAATCGCTATGCATATCATTAACTTATCATCGAATTATCCGGGATAAGATAAAGAATATTAATCATTACATTATCTCCACATGGGTCACAGGTTTCATATAAACAAGATTGCCCTTGAATACGAAAAACAAAACTTTTATATCATACATTATATTTAATTGCTGATTAAAATATGCATACAACGATTATGAATATTTCTTCATAATTAGTTGTGGAACAGTAATAAGATAACGACGCTAATTTCCAGTCTTAATTGTTTTAATAATTCGCCCGTTATCATGACAAAAATGACGCTAAAACGCAAATCATTAATCCCCAGAATATAAAAGATTTAAAGGCTCGTATGAGTATTTGTTGGATTATAAAACTGCTTTATCTCTATTGCACATTATTGGTATACTTTGTACGAAAAAAATATGTATATGTATGGATATAAATATAACTTAATATATAAAAAACTAGTGTCATGATGTATGTTTCCAATGATCTCTTCACCAACTCAAACGATTTTGATGAAATTTGGCATATTATGTGTAATTTGGTCCAGATATAGGATAGTGTTTATTTCGATTAATTATCCCTATCCTATATAATTTAATAAATGCGAAAGTTTATAAGGATGTCTGTGTGTTCAATAGTATTTCACGCAAAGACTATTGAACCGATTGCAATGAGATTTGGTACGTAGACAGCTGGACAACTGGAATAACATATAGGCAACTTTTTATTCCGTTATGTCTACGGGATACGGATTTACGCGGGTGAAACCGCGGGGCGCAACTAGTATCTATATATTTATTGACGTCCATGGGCCATCTAAAGTAAAAAGTAAAAAAAAAACTGTTCATAAAGGTGAATGTCTAATTTCTAGTCAATCTCTCAATTATTACAATAAATATAAGCCATACTTTTTTGTTCTGCTGTTTTTGTATAATAAATATGCTTATTATATGCATGTCTTCGAATTCCCGCGAGATTGTAGTCTGTCGACAAATTGTGTGATTTCATACAATTTAACACAATATTTTTAGGTAAATTATAATCTAGCGATGTTTAACCGTTCACTGAGAAATGGGCATTCGACGAGGGTAGGTTAAATTAGTGTGGAGTATCTTCCAATATTATTATTATAGATGGGTTAAATTTAATAAAAATCTACAAAAAGTATGAGGACCGTGAAGGGGCTCCGTCGACATGTAATCTACACCTGAATTATAGACAATACGTAACTACGAAAAATAATGAGTTAAATTGCATAAAATCCAATGGATTTGTTGGCAGATTACAATCTCGCGAGTTAGTTCATAATGTACCGGATTTTATTATCTTACAGTGACATATAACAAGAAATCTTACAACTTCTAGACTTTATTAAATTATAAATTCTTTTCGGATATAGGAAAGGTTCTTCTTAAGTGGAACAGCGCAAACCACAGGCCAAATATATCCGATACCAATCACATACTCCACCAAGTCGAAACCTGAATTCGAAAACCTAAGACCTGCTTTGATGATGACGGGTAACAGGGCTGTGCTGCGAACAAATACTGCTGAAGAATGGGTTATGTTCAACCATCAACAACATGGTATGACGATTTAAAATAACTTAAATCTAATTATGACGCACGCTTCGGCGCGAATTGAGCCAGCTTACACCGGGGAAGGTACCACACCTCCCAGGAGATCGGCGTGGAATAGAAGCATGCTGCTGTGTTTCGTTCGGTGGGTGCGGGAGTCGGAGGCCAGTATCCTTTTCCTTTCCCAATATATGCCTTCATTCATGATGTCAATCTTTTCCTTGAAATAATTTGGCAACCCTTAGATAAAACGTATTGTATATTTAAACATCAACGGTTTTTTTTGTTGTTTTATAAAGCAGGTATATTTATTATAATGTTATTTTATTTTATTTTTTTTAAGTCACAGTCGGCAATGGAGCTGGTGGGTCGCCTGATGGTAAGCGCTACCACCGCCCATGAACATATAGAGGCATAAGGTCCATTGCAAACCTTACGCCTCTATAAATGGATTGCCGACTTTTGGGAAGGGATTAAGGAAGGATTGGCGAGAGGAATAAAGGAAAGGACTGGGAAGGGTAAGGAAAAGGATATGGGCTTCCGGCTCCCCCACTTACCGAACGAAACATAGTAGAATGCTATTTCACGCCGGTCTTCCGGGGGGGGTGTGGTACTTCCCAGGTGCGAGGTGGCCCAATTCGTGCCGAAGCGTGCTCGACTACCACATACCACAAAACATATTAAGAGGAGAATTTAAATTTTAGGTCTTTATAGAGTCAACTACGATGAGAAGACGTGGAATTTAATAGCTGATGCCTTATTGGAGGAACCTGAATCTATTCACTATTTGAACAGAGGTCAAGTAAGTAAATTTTTCAAGATTATGCTCAAATATGCCTAACTTTATAACTTTTATGCTTCATCGATATTATTACATCGAGGAAAGTTATTATTTTTATGAGTTCATAATATTATCTAATATAATATATTCTAACGTTGGTTTGTTATAAAAAAGTGTATTTTTTATTATCAAAGGAATTTTTAAAAAGTTTTTATTGTATCGAAATAAAACTGTTTTTTTCTTATAATTGCTTTATTTTTATATTATGTGTCCTACCTTTCCGCCCACGGCAGTTTTATAATTAAAATCATGTTTCTCGGGTCACAACCAACCTATCTTTATACGAAATTTTACCAAAATTGATTAAGTGGTTTGGGTGCAAAGAACAGACAAACAGATAGAGCTACTTTCGCGTTTATAACTTTAATAGGGATGTCACCAAGCCTTTACTAATATAAATTTTCCAGGTCGTAGACGACGTATTTGCTCTAATGAGATCCGGAAGAATGACGTACGATTTTGGCTTCAAAATCCTTCGATTCCTTCGCAACGAGGTTAACTACCACGTTCTGAATCCTGCTATTTCTGGCTACACCTGGCTACGTAATCGTTTCGCACATATGCCGGAAACGCAATCTACTTTTGATGTGAGTAAAATTTCATCTATATAAAAGAGTTGTAATAAATTAAATTAAATTTTTAAACGCGATTTATTCATTATATTATTAAACCGACATTTAATAAATAAATTAAAGCGTTTAAAAATCCGTTAAAAAGTTTTTAATTCTAAATGTATATATAGTACTCGCGTAAAATCAAGCACAAAAAAATACTGAGTTGTAATAAGATTAAAAAGCATACAAAAAGAATCTTTTGAAATTTATGTGGCTGTATTATACAAATAGAGATGGAGAAAGCAGTAAATGAATTCTACTTATAATCTAATATTGGGTAATCTATCAGCTGGTCACTAACAAAATATTAATTTTAACAATTTATGGCTTGGCATGTGTGTAATAACACCAACAAATTCCCCTTATACAATTTATTCCAGGCTCATATTCTTAGCTATTTGGAACACGCTATTAATACGTTAGGCTTCGAACCAGCTGCTAATGAAACCGCAACTACGAGTCTTACTCGGCAAGAAGTTCTGCATTTTGCTTGTACAATGGGACATGAACGATGTGTAACGGAATCCAAAAACCGATTCGCTGCTATGAGGAGGGGGACATGGTGAGATATGGCACAAATTTTGCGATATTATAATCTTAGATTTTTCATAATAAAATCAGGGTAATTTACACACACACACACACAAATACAAACACAACTACAGGAACAAAAGCCTTCTATGAAGGTTTATGCCTACCATGCTGGCCAATTGTAGATGTCAGAAAACCAATGGTAGATGTCAAATACCGGTTTCGAACAATGATGCTGGCAGTTATGCAGACAAATTGAAAAATCTATTTATTTCAGGCACGAATTCCTGGCCTCAAACCGATTTAAGTCTGAGGTCTTGAATGACACTGCTCTATGTTAATGTTTCTTTCGTATTCATCTGTCTGTAAAGCAAATATACACTAACAATTATTTTTATTTTATTGAAGGATTGATCCTCGCATTCGACGTAACGTATATGTAGTTGGTATAAGAGAGGGAGGCGCTGACGATTTTAACTTCCTTCTGAATCGCTTCCACTCATCCAACTACGCAAATGATCAACTGGAGATGTTAAGAGGCTTAGGTGCCACTCGGGACCCGCAGCTTCTAACTAGGTCTGTTTGATTTCTATTGACGTTTCTATAAACAAAATGTTGTTTGTACGAAATGGATAAATTTTTATGAATATTAGAATAATATTCTAGATATTCTATGGATTTACTTTCGCTTCGTGAGTTTCACATAACCGCATAAACATTTTAAGTTTATCATTAATTAAAATGTTGAGTTCATCAAATAGTTTAATTCCATTATATAATATTTATCAAATAATTTCTACCAGGATTGAAAAATAACTGATTTAGAATAAGACAACAATGGACGTAAATATTGAGATATAAGTTAATTAAGTCCTGGAGACAGTTACCTATAAATTATATTGAGCGTTTATGAAATAATAAGAGGAGAAAAGTGTAAGATTATACCAGTTGTTTATATCTGTGTAAATAGTCACATTTATAATTCAATTATGATTTATATGTATTATCAATATATATTATATGTTGCATAATGAAATTTATAAACTTTTTATGTTTTAGATATCTCGAGCTAACACTGACGAAAGAAGTTAGATCACATGATAAAGTCAACTCATTTAACTATGCACTTTTGGGTAATAGAATAAATGCGGTTACTGTTCTACAGTTTGTCAAAAATAACATCGAAGCTATAAGAAAGGAGTAAGTTTGATTTTTGTACATTCTTTTTTTTTACATTGTCTAATAATTACACTAGGAACTTTTAATTCATACAGGAGAAGTTAATTATAATGGACATTTAAAGGCATTTGAAATTAAGAATATGTCTACAACCTAAATATATATTGCTCAAAGGTGACTGATTGACATAGTGATCTATCAACGCACAGCTCAAACCACTGGACGGATTGGGCTGAAATATAGCAAGCAGATAGATGTTATGATGTAGGCATCCGCTAAGAAAGATTTTGATAATTTTTTAAATACATATTTTTACATATAAATTTAAATCTGAAATTGCAAATATTAGAGTTCGTAAAACTTTGCTGTAGACCTTACTTCAAAAATCATTAACTTTTATAACCAAAATGTGTCCCCTTATGAGGCATATATTATGCACTAACCATAATTTATACTCGTAAAGAATTAATATACGATTTGTCATAATATTGTATGTTATAACGCAGATACGTAGAAGACGCACCACCAAACCCAGTTCACACGGCACTTTCCAATCTAGCTGGCTACTTGGATGAAGAATATTTGAATGAGGTAATTTATATTATATAAAAAAAAAAAAAATGGTTGCCTGTACCGTCGGTTTTACGGGCGAAGATTTTACGTGACAACGTCTTTTTCTCGGTAGAATATTTATTGATATGAATATTATTAAATTGCACAATAGGAACAAGGAATTGAATGAAAATAAGAATTGCAAAAATTTTAACTATAGAAAATATATTTTGTTTACTAAAAAGACAGAGACAGAGACACAAGCACGCGCCGATTCAATGCGCCTAATTCTCTAGTGCTGCGCGCGCGGCGGACCGATCATAGTTCGGTGACTCATCGTAACGTTACCGGGCGTTACACTTTTTCATCAGTGACTCCGAGCCGCAACCTAATTTAAGACGTTGTCACGTCAAAATTATACGTCATTGAAGTTAGAAAACACCTACAAGTAATAAATAACAACAAGAATGGACATTACGCCCTGGCTATGTCAGAATTGATCTGGGATATTAAAAGAGCCTATGAAACTTGTGAATAGCGTGTTATCTGTCAATGATAGAATTTTCACGATCGAATTAAGATGAGAAATACCTTTGAACATACAAAGTATAGTTATATTATAAACTAGCTGGTGCGCGGTGCGCGGGCTGCAAGCAGCCCGCGTGGATTTTTGCGTGGACCAGTATTATCAAGACT